>NW_026690585.1:0-14429 GCF_015227805.2 Hirundo rustica | reverse complement strand
CCCTACTCTCACATCAGTGCCTTCTGAGAAGTGATTTAAATAGGCCAAATAATTTGAGGGAATGTTCAGCCTGTGAGTTTCAGCAAAGTCATGAGTAGGTCTTATTTCCATGGTTAAAAAGTAGTAGGTGAGATTTCTGAGTGAGCAGAAAAGTGTTAGAAAAGTGATTCCCCAGGCACCCAGCACTGAAATAATGCCATGCCTCCTTTGTCACACTGGGCTGGCACCGGGGATGGGGCCCTGCTTGGTAACTTTCATTTTAGTCACTTCTATTGAAAGGGGAAAATGAAACCTGTTCCAGCTCCTTCCCTCGGGTTTCCCTTTCTGGGGACCAAAGCTCTGTGCTGCAGGTGGCCCAGGTGTGTGCAGAGCAATGCAGCCTCCACAAACCCCTTGGTTTTCAGCCCAAGTGGTCATGATTTGTTGGCAGCTGTGCCCAGCTGTGGCAGCAGAAGGAGCCCGCAGTGCAGTGGGCGCCGTGCCCTGCCCAGCCAGGGCTCTCTGGCACAGAGCAGCAGCAGCGCCAGCACCTTTCAACCCGCTCCTGCCTTGGCTTCACCTGGCACACTGAAGCCTCTGGAAATCAGCACTGCCAGGCGCCTGCCCAGCTTGGAGCAGCTGCTGCTGCTGCTGCTGGGCAGATCCTCCCAGTTCAACTGCTTCCAAAGGGCAATCAAGGCACAGGTGTCCATACACAGGAGCCCTGGGCACGTCCAAGAAATGTGCAGATACATGGGGAGGTTTGTTAGGAATTTTGTCAGCTCTTATGCCAAGAGTGCTTTCTCTGCTGGTTCTGGGCAATGCTTTGGGCCATGTTCTTGCTCTGCTTTCCTTTGCTTTGGTCCCATCTGAGTGCTCAGCTGGGCTCCAGGCTGGAGGTGCTCTGGGCACTCCAGGAGTTCCTCTTGGATCCCTTGAAAAACAGAGTTTGGCCCACCAGGGCCTTTGTGCTTCTCTGTGGCACAGGAGAACTTCCCAGGCTATTTTGTGTTTGCTGTAGGCAAGGTTGGGTTGCTTTGCATCACTTCACAGACCAACGCAGAGCATTGGCTTTGTGATGTCAGGGCTTGGTTGCCATGTGGTTGTGCTGACATCACAAGGTTGCCTTGGTGCACGGAAGGCCTCAGTGGTGTCAGAGCAGCTCTTGGGCTTGCTCAGTGCAGGAGCATCCTCCTGCTTGAGGCGTTTGTCAGTGGGCAGCTGCACACTGACAGGAGCCTTGTTTGTTCCTGTGTTCCAGCACACTCTGCAAACTTGCACAGCAGTGCCACAATGATTGGGCAACTCGCTGCTGCAGTTTGCTCTGTCTATGGCATTGCTTATTCCGGCTATTACCTGACTCACCTGGCACGTAAGTAGAGGTTTTCTCTAGGTGGAACCTAATTTGGCTTTTGTATGTCTTCCTGTTTTTTCTTAGTGACTGGGTGGATTTGGAAACAGAAAGACAATTAGGATGAATATTGTCCTGCTGTCTTGCTGGCTGTGGGAAAGAACTGTGTCTCCTGGAGGGATGGTGTGAAATGGAAAATACTCCCTGTTTGTGTTGACTTCTTCTGAGGGATTCACCAGCCCAGGCAGTTTTCTCAAAGAATTTGCTTCATTTTCCTTACCCACTGCAGGTCACCTGACCCGTGTATTCAGAGGTGCTGATCCTGAGGTGAGTGGGAAATGAACCTTTGATGTTCCCAGTGTTTCACAATTGTGGAGCAAGCTGTGAGCTTGGCCAGGGGCAGTAGAGTGTGGAGGGCAAGTTGGATAGGCTGAAAGAAAATCCATTTCCATGTCTGCAGCAGCAGTAGCAAAGGCCTTGCTGGCTATTTCCTACTTTTCCATTTGGGAGCTGTAAAGAACTAAAAAGCTCAGTTTTGCAGAGACAACATTGCTTGCTGATTGTAGCCAGGGAGGAATACTGAATTCAGAGCCATGGGCAGTTCTGTTGAATCAGCCCATTTGAATTTAGTTGGAGTGACTTAGAATCCCATGGCTATCAGAGCTTCCGATTTCTCCTTAGTCGAGCTGGTTGCAGATGGGAAAGGAAAGAAGGTTCTAAAGGATAGGTCAAGGGCTGTCCCTCATGCTTCTCTCTTTCCACAGAGCACAGAAGCAACAGCACTCTCTGCCCTGGCTCCCTCTGCTCCTGGAGAAGAGGCCAAAGAGGAGCCAAAGGAGGGAAATTACTGCCTGATTCCAGCTGTGGTCACAGCACAGCTGGAATATTCCAAGCCAGTAAGTGCCACTTCTGGTGGCTGCTGTCTTGAGTGCAAGGCAGAGCTGCAAGTTTGTGGCCAGGCAGCACTTGCTGCTGGGGGCTGAGGATGCTGAGTGCTGGAGTCCTGCCAGCACCTAGCAATTGCCCCAGCCAGTGACAGCTGGAAAATGGGCTTGGATCTGCAGTGTTGAGGCACCAAAGAGCTGGTGCCTGGGCGGGAGCATCTGGCTGCTGGGCTCACTGAAGCTCCATCTCTTGGCTTCTGCAGCGCTATGGCCAAGGGCGCACGGGCACCTTCTGGAGCTCACAAGGCTTTGTTGCTTTGTTTTCCCTTTTGGGAAACCTGTGGTTGGCTTGTGGAACTGTTCTGCAGTTTTCCAGAGGAATTCTTCACTTCTCCAGAGTCTTTTGGCCCACCTGTCTTTTGGTTTTCCAGAAGCTGCAAGGAGCTGATTGTGCTGTCCATGAAGCTCTTGGGGGGTCATTCTTGTCCCGTGTGGCAAAAGAAACCAACCGTGTAGTTCTGAACCCTTCTTCTGAGGCAAAACCCAGGAGCAGCAGGTTTCTGTTGGTCCATTTTGGGTGAAATCTGCAGCTTTGGAAACTGCATTGGAGCCTGGAGTGGAGTGAAGCTGCAAGTCCTTGACTGCTGTCTTGTGTTGCTAAGAACAGCAAGGACATCTTGAAATGCTGGATGCTGTATTTGAAGTGCAATGTGCCCCTCTGTGCCTGGGGAGCTGCCTGGGACAATAGGAGCCAGGGATGCGGGTCAAGAGCAGCTGAACAGGAGCCAGCGTGTGCCCAGGTGGCCAAGAAGGCCAAGGGCATCCTGGCCTGGGGCAGCAAGAGTGGGGCAGCAGGAGCAGGGCAGTGACCGTCCCCCTGTGCTGGGCACTCTTCCTCAGAGTTGAACTTCTCACCCTGCTCTCTTGTGCATGTCTGCTGATCCTTTGGGCACAGTCCAAGCCATAAGGCCGCTCTCATCTAGTTCCAGGCGCCCAAGGAGCTCGTTATCTCAGTGTCCTTGGGAGTTTAGCAAACCTGCATCCTGTTCCACTGAACATCCTTCTCCTGATCAGCTCTCCTTGCATTCCTTCCTGCTGTTTTCGTATGCATGTCCTGTCTTTTCCTTCACAGGCCTCATTCTAATCAATGCCTTCTGACTTCTACTCCCCTATTTCAATCCAGGGATCCGTCCAGCACCTTGTGGAACAGCAGGACGTGGAACACAGTGGGGATGTGTCAGCAGCAGTGACACCCACTTCAGCAGGGGCAGAGAGTGGTGCACACGAGAGCCTCAGCCCCTCAGCTGATGAGCCGCTCTTCTTGAATGCAGCTGAGCACATGCACACTGAGGTGGTTAAGGAGGCCGTGCTTGTGGCCCAGAGACCCTTGGAGGAGCCAGAAGATCCCTGCGAGCAGAAACAAAGTGGAGATGAAGAGATGGGAGCAAAAGCCAGAGCAGCAGAGGCAGAGAGCCCTGCCTATGTCCCACACAGCCCCAGAGCCGATGGCCTGGTTCTCCTGGACACAGCCCAGTCCATGGCATCCTCAGCAGAAGGGACAGAGAGCCCAGGACATACTGTGCACAGTCAAACTGCTGATGCTCTGCTATTCCTGGACCACAGGGACTTCCTCCAGACTGAGGTGCTTAAGAGGGCTGTGCTGATGGTCCAGGAACCATTGGAATAGCCAAAAGAAGCGCAGAAGCAGGAAGGAAGCATGCAGGAGGCAGGAGCAGGCAGAGACAGAGAGCCTGGCACATGCCCCACACAGCCCCACAGCCCATGACCCACCTCTGCTGGAAACAGCAGAGGATGACAGGAGGGGCTTTCCCCTCTTCTTTGTGTCTTCTTCTTTTGTAGGGTTTGAATGGATAAAACCAATCCATCTAGCCCCCTATGCATGTACCTATAGATCCATTTATATAGACACCTCTATTTATATCGACACAAATATGTACACATATGTATATCTTTATAAATACATACACATATATTCCTCTATCTATATCCATGTCTATATCTGTATCCACATGTGTAATGCACCCCTAGGAGTTAGTTACTCACACCTCATTTAGAAATGTGTTTCTTCCCTCTCCCTTTCCTGGCAAAGGCAGTTCCAATTTCCCTCCTACTCAAATGTGCTTTTCTATGATATTCCACCACACAAAAATCAGACGAGAATGGAAACATGAACACCACCAACCCAGTATTTTAAAAGCACTGAGATGGTTTCTTTCATTAATAAATACCATTACCTTCTTGGTCTTGATTTGTGTTGGGGCTTTTTCTTGGCTTCTTTGTTGGTTTGATGGTTGATTTGATGGTGTGGGCTTCCTTTTCCTCTGCAGAGGCTTAGCATCAAAGAGGAGATTTCCTGGCTTTGGGCCACCTCTGTAAGAACCCCATCTGGATTAGCTGGACACCAAGTTTAGAAACAATTTCAACCTACAGAAAATTCCATCTGGAATCACCATGGCATTAAACTGAGAAGATATGTAAACAATGAATTCAGCCTCACTGTTACATTTCTTGGAGGTTGGGGAAGGAAACTTAACCCAAGACATGACAGGTTTCAAGGCTCAGACTCTCTGATGCTGAAAAAACCCCCCTCAATAAGTGGTCCTTTGGAAGATGTTTCATTTTTGAAAGCCATACCTAGAGATGGTAGTAAGAGCGTGGATAGGAAGGTAGTGCAGAGAACACTGGAAGAGCATTTAGCTAACGGGATGTCAGAATCCAATGCTCTCTCAGCACATTCAGTGAAGCATTCCACACATGGAAGGTGCCAGCACTAATATCAACTTGACTCATTTGAAGGTGGTTGATACTACATGGGATTTCTGATTTTACATAATGGTCCAAAAAAGCACAATCAAAATAGAAACGACTGTTAGCAAAATACAGCAATTGCAAGACACAGTTGAGATACCAGTGGGACTCCCATGACTTTTCTCTGTAGCCTACTCAGCTGCACAACTCCGAGGCACTTCTGTCTCTGGGAAGACAGGCCAGCTGAAGCAATGGTTGAAATCAGCTGAAGACCATTGCTCTCCTGCAAATCCTTTCCTAGTTTTCTGGATTTGATGCTCTGTGTTCAGCTGAGTCACACATTCCCTCCCCCTGTGCTGGGCTGGCTAATGAGCGAGACACTTATGCTCATTTAATGACCTCAGTGGGAATCCTTTATAGCACTGATCCCCTCAGCTGCAGTAGAAAGAGTTGATGTTACACTCAGGAAATCTGACTTATTGCTCCTGATTTAGTGGAGTGATACAAAAAATGTAACACAGAAGACAACACAGATCTAAGTTAGACAAAATCCTTCCCTTGAAATCAAGGTCAGGTTTTGGTCCCTTTTCTGTTGAGATAAAATGAGGGACTTTTTGTTTTGCAACAGCTGAGTTGCCGCAGCCTGCATTTTCACTGAGATTAAAGATCATCTCTTGAGCATGCCACTCATGGGAACCTAGCACATGAAAAATGTTATAAACTACTCAAAATCCGGGTGGGAATCATCTCTCAAACTGAGACAGCCTAGAAGTGCTTGCAATGTGGAATGAGCTCCAGCCTCAGCTCCCACCTGATCCAGCACCAGGAGATCCAAACTAAGGGACATCGCTGCTGGTGCTTGGAATGTGGGAAGAGCTTCAGCAAGAACTCGCAGCGCATCAAGGACCACAGGATCCACAGCGGGGAGAGGCCCTGCGAGTGTGGGCAGTGTGGGAAGGGCTTCTCCCAGAGCTCTCACTCGACCCGACACCAACGGAGGCACCGCTAAGGGAAGCGCTGCGAGTGCCCCGAGAGCGGGAAGAGCTTC
This sequence comes from Hirundo rustica, assembly GCF_015227805.2. Classification (NCBI taxonomy): domain Eukaryota; kingdom Metazoa; phylum Chordata; class Aves; order Passeriformes; family Hirundinidae; genus Hirundo; species Hirundo rustica. Next base: position 8,398 of record NW_026690585.1, on the reverse strand, counting down.
GTGCGCTGCTCCAGCTCCATCCCCCGTGGGAGGATCGGCCTTGGATGATCCCCAGTGAGCCCCGTTGGGCAGAGCCCTGCTGATCCGTGCTCCTGCTGATCCCCGCTGGCTGTGGGGAAGGTGTTGGAGACATTTCTTGCCCTTCTCCTGGTGCTGCTGTGATTTGGTTGGTAATAAATTCCCTCCCTGTGCCCAGGCTGGCTCTGTTGTGGCCGCGCCGCTGCTCGGGGCGGGATCTGTCCCGATCCTTCTCTCCACTCCCGGGCCTCTCCTCAGCCCATCAGAGACGGCACTAAAATAATTGAGCCCATCAGAGCGCAGGGCGCTGATGACTCCCCAGGTGCCAGCCAGCCCCACAGCGCCCCGAGCTCCTCAGCCGGACTCCCCTGGGGCTGCGGAGTCGGGGCTGCCCCGGAGCTCTTGGCTACTCTGGGCTGCTGGGGGCACCCCCGCACCTGTGTCCTGCACACACAGGGCTGTTCCAGGAGATGCTGAAGTGCGGCTGGCACTGCATGAACGGCACCGAGCGGGGGAGGGTCGTGGACAGGAACAGCGACAACCGGGAGCAGCTCCTGCCCTTGGGCAGCGATGTGGGGCTGTAGGTGGGGGACACCTCCTGTGGGGAGAAGTTGCCAGGTCCTGGAACAGCGACCCGCGATGGAGGGAGTACAGACGGGCTGCGGCGGACAGGCACTGCCGGCACAACTACGAGTTGTCCAGCCCGTTCCTCGTGGAGCGCGGAGGTGAGCGTGGGGCAGAGCGTGTCCCGTGGGGCCCTGCCCTGGCAATGACCCTGGAGCGCCTCAAAACCTGCCTGGGAATCAGCCCAGAGCCCTCAGCCCTCCTTGTGTCCATCCCCGGGGCCTCCTGCCCCTCTCCGAGACACCCGTGGCTCTCCCAGTCCATCCCAGTCCGTCCCAGTCTCTCCCAGTTCTCCCCCGCGTGTCCATCCCGGCCGTGCGTGGAGCTGACGCCGCTCAGCCAATGAGAGCGCGTCTCTGTGATGACTCATCCGTTGCCAGGCAGACCCGCAGCGCCGAGTGCCCCGCGCTCGATTCGGCCTCCCAGTGCCGCGCGCTTCATTCCCAGTTCCTCCCAGTCCCTCCCACTTCCTCTCAGCCCAGTCCCAGTCCCTCCCAGTTCATTCCCAGAGCTCCACCCTCTCTCTCGGTGCCCCCCATCCCCTCCCGTTTCTCTCACCCCAGTCTCTCCCAGTCCATCCCAGTCCATTCCCAATCCCTCTCAATGCCACACCACCCCTCCCCTCTCTCTCCCAGTGACCCCCAGCGTTTCCATCTCGCTGCTGCCCTCCAGCTCCCAGCCCGGCCCCGGCCGCCTGCTCTGCTCCGTGATGGATTTCTACTCTGCCCACATCCAGCTGAGCTGCTTCCAGGGCCAGCAGCAGCTCTCGGGGCACGGGGTGGCACCGCCGTGGTCCCCAACGGGGACTGGAGCCAGCAGCTCCTGGTGCTGCTGGAAACCTCCCCGCGGCGCGGGGTCACCTCCAGCTGCCAGGTGGAGTACGTCAGCCTGGAGCAGCCCCTGAGCCGGCACTGGGGCACGGGGGAGGCACTGGGGGGGAACTGCGAGAGGCACCGGGATGTGCTGGGAGGAAGTGGGAGGAAGCTGGAGAGAGCCTGTTTTCAACTAGGAGAGGGGATAAGGTGTCTGGAAGGGCTGAGAAGGAGTTTGGAGGATGCTGGGGAGGGTGGGATGGAGTTCTGGGTGTGCTGGTGGGCACTGGGAGGGAGTTTGGAGGTGCTGGGTGTAACTGGAAGGGATTGGAGTGAGCCTGGAGGGACTGGAAGTAGATCGGGGATTGGAAAGCAGGGATTGGGATGAGGTTGGTTGTGCTGGGAAGAGACCGGGAGGAGTCTTGGTGAGTCCTGGTGGGGCTGGGAAGGAACTGGGAGAGGGTTTGGGGGTCCTGGGGAGGTGGGGGGCAATTGAGGATGTTGTGGGATCCTGAGAGGGACAGGAGGGGCGTTGGTGGGTCCTGGGGAGGCTGGGAAGGGATTGGGAGGAGGTTTCAGGGGGTCCTGGGTGGGCTGAGGGAGACTGGGAGGGAACTTGGAGGGGCTTGGGGTGTCTGTGAGAGGTTTTGGGGGGTCCTGAGCCCTGCAGACCCCCCAGAGATGCTGCTGGACGCTGCCCACAGCAAGATGCTGATGGGGATGGGGGGGCTTTGTGTTGGACTTTGTCTTCCTGGCACTGGGGCTCAGCTTCAACCTGAGCAAGAAGGTGAGGGGAGGTCCTGGGGGTCCTGCCCCCCCTCCCCCAGAGCGTGTGTGCTCCCCCAGGGCCCCCCAGCCCCGTGTCACCCCCTTTTCTCTGCCCACAGAGCTCCTGAGCTGGCAGCGGTCGCAGCCCCTCCCCGTGGCCTCGGGCCTGGCCGGGACCCCCTGCTCCATCCCCGAGATGATTTGGGGGGGATCGTGTGTCCCCCCAGCCCTGCTGTCACTCTGTCCCCACCTGGCTGCTCCCAGTGTTCCCAACAAAGCTTCCCAGTTCACCCCAGTCCGGTTTACTGGGGACAGTGGAGAGGGACTTGGGGGGACCCTGCGGGGGGACCATGATTCGGGAGGGGACAGAACGGGCCCCGGGATGGATCGGGAATGGGGACCCCCGTGTGTCCCCCCTGTGTCACCCCACTCTGGGGACTCCTTGGGAGGCACCTGAACCCCAGCACAGCACCCAGCCAACACCAAAAGGCGCCTGGGCGCCCTGAAGCTGCCAGGGGAATTTGCGGAGGGGGCGCATGGGGGGTGCCCAAGCCAGGCCCAGAGTCCATCACTGCCCCAGCACCATCGTGGGGATTAGAAAGGAGGAGGAGTGGGACCCTTCCCAAAGCAATTTGGGGGTTCTAGGCCCCTCTTCTTCCCTGCTCTTCCACCCCTTCCCCTCTGCCCCCCAATCCACCAGCCCTGTCCATCATGCTTGGTTTTGGAGGTTCCAGGCCCCTCCTGCTCAGTCTCAGGTCCCATCCCCCTTTCCCTCAATTCAGGCACCTCCTGACAGCTTTTTCCTGGGAGGAGTCCCTGAGTTTGGGATTTTTGGGGTGCAGTTCTGCAGGGGGACAGCTCTGTCTGGCTTTCCCCTCCCTGTTGTGGCCTCTCAGCTGTCCCCAATACCCTGGGGCTGCTGGGATTTCCCTCCTGGGGACAAGGACCTTCATTCCCTTCCAGGAGCCCAATGCCCACCTGGGGGTCCAGCTCAGGGGGTCCTTGAGCAGCTGCCCCACAACCTCTGCCAGGGTCTCCCAGCTCTGGGCTCCCCAAGGCCCTCAGCAAGCCCCAAGTCCCTCCCAGGAACCCTCAACTCCCTCAAACCCAGCATCCCCCACAGCCCCTGCAAGTTCCCAATGGGAAAAGGGAAAGAGAGATGTAGCCAGGAAAATCAGGAGGAGAAGGAGGCTGCATCCTCCAACAATTGGAGACGCCCCATAGGAAATGTCCCATGGCCTCTCCAATTTTTTTATGAATGAAATTACTTTTACAGGACTCCTCTGTCTTTTTTGTGGACACAAACCTCTGGTGATGTCAAGTTCTCCACACACCGTGGGGCTCCTCTGGAATTCCTTCCAGCGTCTGGGACAGCGGGCAGTGAGTGGAGCTGAAGGTGCCTCACCCAGTTTGGGTGATCGGCTCCCTTGGGTGGCGGCGGCACCGGGGATTGATTGGGTACCCAAGAGTGTCCAGGAGACAGACGAGTGACAGATCAGGGGGGCTGTGAAGAGTCACCAGGGAGAGAGCACTGAAAATCTCATCAGTGAGGACACTGGCATCTTCAGGGAGCAAACATGGCAGGGCACCCATGGAGGGTGGAAAAGGGAAAGCCAGGAGAGCGTCCTGGCCAAAGGGATGATGATCCCAAAATATCTCTGAAGGGTCCCTTGGGAGAATGTTGAGGCAGTTTGCACATTCTCCCAGAGGTAATTTAAGGACATGGACAGCCAGAGGGGCAATAAGGGAAGTCGAGAAGGGATTTAGACAACAGGGGAGGGAGGTGTTGGTGTGCTGGGAAGGGTTAGGGTGAAGGTGAGTGTGCAGGAATACGGTTAAGGCAAGAAGCAGCAGGAGGAATCTCTGTGGTAGGAAAAAGGATGATGGAAAAGAGGAGGACGAGAAAAATACTGAGCACTGGGATGTTTTTCATCAGGGTCTTATCCCCAGCACCCAGGGGACGGGCTCGGCCACAAGCACCTGGCAGAGGCATTGCCATTGCTACTTCTGGGGTACCTTTGTGTCAAATGTCTGACAAGGCCGATGCTGAAGGGAACCCAGAAGTGTGGGCAGCCCCAGGGAAATAGGGAAAATCAGACACCCAGCCTCTCCAAATTACTCTCAAGCAACCAGGACAAGTGGTATCTAAAAGCAATACCCTATTCCAAGGAGGGAAGGAAGGGCTCACAGCCTGGCATTGAGCCCCCACTAAAGGCAGGGCTCTTGGAGCCTGGGATCTCTCCCTGGAATGCTCCAATGCTGCCAATCAAGAAACCAGATGGAATCCATAGAATGCTGCAGGACCTAAGAATAAGAAATGAGATTATTAAACCGAGGCACCCCACAGTCTCAGATCCTTACACCATCTGCAAACAGGTTCCCTCCTCACACTGCTACCATTCAGCACTTGATGGAAAAGATGCTTTCTGGGGATGCCCACTTACACAGGATGCTGAACAGGAGTTGGCCTTTGACTGGGAACAAGGGTTAGAAGGGAAAATGGGAAAGACATGGATGGTCCTTCTGCAGGGAGGACCAGAAGCACCAGTCTTATTCGGGCCAGCCTTGCAGAAAATATCCAAAGAATTCACCTCATTCCCAGGAACTGAGTTAATGCAAGATGTGGATTATTTGCTTCAATCAGGAGGACAATTAGAGGTGGTAGAAGCAGCCTCTGTGAAATGGCTCAATTTTCAGGCTAAAAAGCATCTTGGAGTATTTAAAAAATATAGAGAAAATGGTGGAGAAAAAGGTAAAATACATGGGGCATATTTTGACTGAAGGTTTGTGATGTATTGACCCAGAGAGGGTCCAGGGGAATCTCAGAAGTAAGGTCACTCAGGACTAAAAAGGAGCTGAGACAATTCTGACGATTAACAGGGAATTGCAGGACATGGATTGAGGATTCTCTGTTCTAGCCAGAACATTGTATGACTTTCTAACCCCAGACAGCCTCAATGTTATGGTATGGACATGAGAAAGAGAACTAAACTGGAGAAAATTTTAAAAAACCCAAAATGATTGATGCCCCAGCCATGGCTCTTCCAGACTCAGAAAAGGAATTGGAATTACATGTGAATGTTAAACAGGGCCATGCCAAAGGAATCCTTGTGCTACAATATTTAACCCACTGGCCAGAGTGGCCCCCTCATTGTCTGCACAATTGTGCAGCCACAGCTCTAAGGGGACCTGAGGCCTGAACACTGACAACACAAGGAGCTCCTGTTGTTCAAGTCTGGCATCAAGTTCAAGCTTTGATAACCAAAAGAGCCGTGCTTGGTTATTACAGTATGAAACTTGTTCAGTGGCACAGGAGGATGCAGAATTGAGGACAGGGGAAGGGTTTAACCCAGCCTCCTGTTTCAACAGCCTGGACAGGGGGCTGGCAAGAAACCCAGGACTGCATTCAAGTGACAGAGCTCCAGACCCAGCCTAGGAGAGATTTAGGAGACATTCCCTGGCCTGAGGGAGAAAATCTGGTTATGGATGGGTCTTCAAGGGCAGGAGAAGGGAAAAGAGTTACAAGACAGGCTGTTATTTAGTAAAGGGAATTAGACAAAGCTCAGGTTAACGCCCACATGATCAGCTCAACCGGCAGAGCTGTGTGTGCTTGTGAGAGCCTGGGACTGAAATGCCCTGAGCAGGAAGGCTCAAATATCTTCTGCTAACACCATGTCACCTAACAGGGTGTCAAAAGCAATTCTGACTTCTTCAGTAATCACTGCATCACTTAGTAAGGTAATTCTAAAATAAATAATTCCAAGAGAAGGGATTGTGGAAGCAATACATGGGGAACTCATTTTCCAGGAAAGATCCTTGAGGGGCTTATGGCAGCTTTAGGAATACAATGGGACCTCCACAACCCCTGGCACCCCCAGAGCTCAGGTCAGGTAGAAAGAATGAATGGGGAAATGAGGGAACACCTTTGGAAGCTGGTGAGAGAAATGAAGACACCATGGGTACCACTTTTGCCAATGACTTTTGCAAGAACAGGAGCCAGATCCAGGCCAGATATGCAATTATCTCCCCAGTAACTGAGCTTTGGAATTCCTTACCTTGCTAATTCTCTGCCCAGTGCAGGGGGAGATAAGGGATGTGTATTTTAAGCAGTCTGTGGCCAGAATCCTGTCTCTGGTGAAATCTCTCCCACAGGAAGCTCGGCTGGCACAGACCCTGCCTTGGGACTTTGCTCTTCACAACATCCAACCAGGACATCGGGTCCTGCCTAAGGACTGGGAAGAAGCAGTGGCCAAGTGGCGTGGCCCATTCCAAGTGTCCCTGAGCACAGAAACAGCCCCAGCACAGCTGAACACGGGGGGACCCCTCACCCTCGGCTCAAGGTCTCTGAAGCCCCGAGGATTTGGACGTCCCGGCTGCAGGAGGAGGATGGGAGACTGCTGATATGGGAAACGTACAGGCATATGAAATTCAGAATTTTAGAAACAAATAATGTGTTTAAACATGTGAAGGAAAGAACAGAAATATATACAGCTCATTTATCAATTTTGTAACAGCAGAGAAGTAACTTGTACCAGAACACATAGGAGTGTAACTTGTTAGGTAGGACCAATTTACAGAACACATTGGAATTTAGTTGCTAGGTAAAGGCCATAAAGGTAAGATGTTAAAACTCAGTAAAGCAGGACTTAGGTACTGTGAGGGCCCGATAAAGCAGATGCAGTTCAGTAAGAAAGCAGCAAGAATCAGGCTCCTGGTTTTGGCCAGGACAAACTGACCTGGCAATTAGCATTACCTGATGGGGCGATATCTCCCCCAAATTGTGTGCACCTGCGCAAGACAAGGTCCAGGTTTAAATACACATTGATCCCACACACCCACACCTCCCCTCCTGCCCATTCCCCCCTTCTCTCACTTCCTACACTAATGAGCTGTCAAACCTCCTGGTGATTGTGACCTGGGGTCTTGGGAGGAAGGCCGACTTCTTCCTCAGGTTGATCTTCACTTCTGGGCTGGGGCAGTGGAAGTTTGGCTATTTTTTAGGTCACTTTGCTCTTGCAAAAGATTAGGAGCTTGATTTTACTGGATTCATGCCACAAATGTCTGCTTTACGATTTTTGACAAATACCTAGGTGCTGTTTTGCTGAGTTTCAACATTATACATCTTACCTATATGACTTCTACTTCATAACTACCTTACAACCAAGCTTAATAGCTAATCTTTTATGTGTTCTGAGAACAAGCTGTTTCTCTACTACTACAAAATCACCAAAAGATGCTACAAAAATCCTATATTTTCATATTCATAAATGTCATGCCTATCAGTTTAAAAAAGAAACCAAAAACAAACATATGGTGTGGGGACCACATGTGAATGTCATTCAATGGCTGCTCTGGAAGAGAAGCTTGGCTCCAGGCAGCCAGGAGAGGAGCTTTAGAAATGTAAATTAACACTGCTGGGGAAAAGTGTGGACAATGCCTCTTCTTGCCTGGGGCAGGAATTGGGCTGATTCCCTCTGCCCCTCACCCCAAGCTCTGCCTGCTTGCACAGATGGAATTTGCACAGCCAAAGGCAGAGCCCACACTCAGGATATCTGACTCTGCCACAGAAACTGGTGCAGCTGCAAAGGAAAACAGCAAATGGAGAATGCTGTGAAAACTTCACGAAAAGAACTGGGGGGGAATCATCCCTCTCCCCACTCCAACATGTGCTGTCACTGTCTAGGTCACACAGGGAGCATGAGAGCACTGGGGTGTTCTTGCTACCACAAGTTCTGAGAAATCAGTTGGGAATCCAAGTATGTGATGATTTAATTAGAGAAAAGATGTGATCGTGATACGCAAAGCAATCACACGAGACGAGAGATTTTCACAGGACAGAGAGTTCCTCCGACCCAGCTCAAGGCTGAGCCAAGGCAGAGAGCGAGGCAGAGAGAGTCTGCCTGTTTATTTTTTACTTTTTATACATTTGTGGGTCTGGCTGAAGATTGGCTTTTGGAGTTTTCCACCCCTTAGCCAACTGACCAGAGCAGCCGTCAGTTACAATTGTTTTCAGGTTAGAAATTGTTAGAATTGTTTTCAGGTTATTGCAAACAAAGGACAGAGAATGAAAAACAAAAGATTTGTTTATGTTACATCTGTGAGAAAAAGGTAGAAACTGCTCCTAATATTGCACAGTAGCTAAAAGGTCTGACTCCATTACATGAACAATCAAAAGG
>NW_026690584.1:0-14529 GCF_015227805.2 Hirundo rustica | reverse complement strand
AGGTGACTCCAACTCATAAGAAATGTGCGAAGTGTGCCAAAGACAGGCAGACATGGTGAGAAAAAAACAGATGGTGTGCTGAAAAGGTGGCCAAAAGAATGCTTCGTAATCTCCCCTTTTCATCCTTTCCCCTGCCAAGACAAAGCAATGTCCTTTTCTCCCGTCACCGATGGTGACCCAGGCAAAAAATGCAGCGTGGGGACAGAGTCCGGCACTGCTCCCAGGGCCCGCCCTGGCCAGGGCCGTGCCATGCCGTGCAGTGCCGGGCCAGCCCCGGGAGCCGCCACGCCCGCGTTGTGCCGCAGCCCCGGCTCCGGGGTTGAGTCGGGGCCGCGCCGGGCGCACGCGGGGCCGAGCGCAGCGCCCCCCTCAGGCCACATGCCGCTGGCGCAGCCGCGGCCGTTGCGCTCCGGGCGTTGTGGCCAAGGCAGCGATTGACGCCATGGCGGAGCTGCCGCTGCCCGCCGGGCTCGGCGCCGGCACCTTCCCCGCCAAGCTCTGGAGCCTGGTGAATGACCCCCGCGTCCGCTCCCTGCGCTGGGACAGCGAGGCCCGGGGGCTGCTCATAGACCGCTCCCTCTTTGAGCGGGAGCTGCTCAGGCCAGGCGGTGCCCAGGGACCAGCCCCGCACGCCTTCAGAGCCACACAGTTCCGCAGCTTCGTGCACCAGCTCAACCGCTACGGCTTCCTCAAGGTGCCGGGCCGGGCTGGCGCAGCTGCGCCGGGCGATGCCGGGGCCTGGGTCCACTACAGGAACCCCTGGTTTCGCCGCGACCGCCCCGACCTCCTGCTCCACATCAGGCGCCGGAGCGCGGCCAACATGCAGCGGTGGACGGCGGGGCTGGAGGGGCGCAGGCACCCACCCTGTGGCTCCCAGCAGCTCCCCGGGCCGCGGCCACTGCTGAACGAGCGGCACGGGCGCCCTCGCTTCCAGCCGCTGCCCAGGGAGCAGCCGCCGCTCGCCCAGCGCCTGCCCTGCGGCTTCCACCTGCTGCACCGGGAGCGGCCGGGGCCGGCCCGGCGGGAGGGGCCGAGCCGCTTCCGGGAGCTCTACGGGGAGCGGCCGCTGCCCGCCGAGCGGGAGCTGCTCCGGGTTCCGCCCTGCCACTTCCAGGGCTTCCACGGGGAGCACCTGCTGCCGCTCCGATGGGAGGGGCCCCGCTGCCGCATGCAGGAGCTCTATGGGGAGCCGCCACCTCCGCTCGACCAGGAGCTGCTCTGGATGCAGCCCTGCAGCTTCCAGCAGTTCCACAGGGAGCAGCAGCCCCCAGCCTCCAACCCACCAGGTAGGAGAAGAGTTCTAGCCTTGCTTTTCCAAAAGGTCATGAAAAGCGACCATTTGAAGTGTTTTCAAACAATGCTCTGTCGTTCTGAGACAGAAATTGTCAAGCCTACTAGGAAGGGGCACCTAGAAAGTCAAAAGATTCTCTGCCTGGTTTTCCTGTGTGCTTCCTGTGATCTGTGATCCAAGGCAGCAATAGAGCTCTGCGTCCCAAAGCCACATTCTGGAGCCTGACTCATGTGTTTGGGTTCTTGCAGCCGCAGCGGGCACTTCAGCCCCAAATGCTCCAGCTGGCAGTGCTGGCTGAGCAGCATCAATGGCCTCTGGCTCAGCGCAGAATGCACCTGCGCAAGAGGAATCACCAGCGCTGGATCTTGGCCTGGAGATTGAGAAGATGATCCGGGAGATCAGGAACTCCCTGCCTGTAAAGGCTCCCTCTGCTCAGGTAACCCCATTGGATGGGAATGAAAGAGGCTGGGCTGAGAGCTACTGAACGTTGTTACGTAGCTGACAAGTGAAGGTTTCTTGAGTTTCATTCTTTTCATTCCTATTTAGTTATCTAATTATTCTTGGTCAAGCAAGATTTCCCAAAGAAGAGGGAATGAAAAAGTCTTCCCCCACAGTGAGGATGAGGGGTGTGAGCCTGTGTTGGCCACATTTGGTTGTTCCTTTTCCTTGGGAAGAATGCCTGGTGCAGGGGCATTTGTGGTGATGCTTTGTAGGTTCTACCAGGCTTTGTTTGGTGGGAAAGAAGAGCAGAGTGTTTGGACAATTGCCACTGAAGGCCAAGTGTCTCGTGCAGGGAGGGGCACGTGAGAGGTGTCTCTGTTGCAGCAGCAGATGTGGGCTCTGCCTCTTTTGGGTTGTTAGGCCAAGGCAAAGCAAGGGCCGGGCTGCAGCTGCAGCTGCTGCTGCTGTGTGAGCCCTGCCGTGCGTGTGGGCGCTGCCAGAGCCCTGTGTGGGGATGGGCTGGAGCTGCAGCTCCCTTGTCCTTTTGTTGGACAGATTCAGTCTTTGGATTAGGAATCTCGTTTCTCTTAACTCTTGCCTCTTCCAAGACTTGCCTGGAGAGTGAGTGTTGGCACAGGCCTTTTTGCAGATTATTTTACGTGTTGACCAAAGAATGTCTCTCTTTCTTGAGATGTGCAGACCCATTGCCTACAGTACATTTGTGATTGAGGAAGGGCAGACTCAGGGTGGGGAGTGGGATTTTCTGGATTCAGCAATATCTTATTCTCCAGCGGAATATCTTATGTCTTTTGTCAACTTACACATAGCAGTTTTCAAAAGCATTTTATTCCATAATAAAAGGAAACCTTGCAGGCTCTGAACCATCTTTAGAATCTTTAGGATTTTGATGGAAGGGCTGTTGCAGAAGAGATGAATATTCTGCAGCTGGTCATAGTGAGAATATCTTTCTGTCCAAAGGTAATAGGCAGGTGCCTAATCTTGGGATAGAACACAAACACTACTTGGTTGTCTGACTTTTCGTGTCTTTCGGGTAGGTTTTCTTTTCTACCCTCCAAATGTACAGGTTTTTGGCACTGGAAAATTTATTCCTGGAAATACCCATGGTCCATAACTGTTTGCCTGGGTCATACCTATGGGGCAGCAGCGGAGGGCTCCAAAAAGCAGCACCTTGTGATGGACTGTGTGAGCAGCTGGGTGGGTGGGGGTGGTGAGACTCCCAGCCAGAAATGTGTGCTTTGCCTTTGGGTTTGCAGCACACGGCCCTGGGCAGGGCTGGGAGCGAGCTCTGCCCTTGCTGAGAGCCACGTTGGCAACAAGGAGAGCCCCTGGCTTTCTGCTGGCTGATTTCTTCCAGCTTGTGGGATAAGGCAGGGTCAGAGCGTGAGGCCACGTCCCCTCACTTGGTGTCTTCTGCTTTTCTGCCTTCATGTTTTGCCTCAAAGGTCATTTTGTGAGAGCTTCAGTTTCACCTTGGCCACCCAAATGCTGAGTTTATAACGCTTGTGATGTGAACTGTGTGGGCAGTGTTCCCCTCATGTTACACGGCCTTTTGGAGTGGAGAAGAACAGTGACTGTACCCCTGGTGTGATTCCAAGGAAATATTGAGTGATCTTTGGGTTCCTTTCTTTCCGTTTCTCTTTCAAGGGGAATATTAATGTTGCCCCTGAGTCTCCAGGAGAGGACCCCATGAACAGGGCTGCAGCAGAGGAAGTTTCATCTGGCACCGAGAGCTGCGGGAACAGTTCCCCAGAGCCTGAGGAGCCTGGTAAGGAGAGAGCCCACATTGGTTTGGAGAGGTGTGAGACGGCTGCTCTGAGCCTGCCTGGGACAGGAAGGGAGATCAGAAGAGCTGAGTTCTTGTCTGCAGGGCTGCTGCTTCCTGGTGCCTTTAGTTTCAATCCTGCAGTGGCACAAGCTCCCCGAGCCCTGCCCTCCACGCTTCTCCAGAGGCTCTGACACTGAGACCTCTGCTGTGGCAAGAGAGCCGGGACTAAACCTGACCTTGTGGGAGTTGGGTCACCAACCTGTGTGTCCCAGTTTGGTTTGTAACTCAGCTCACAACACCCTTCAGCTGCAGCCATTTCAGCGAGGACTGAGGGCTCTCTGTCAGCACAGAGAAAGAACAAGGCTGGGCTTCTTTGGGGGAGCTGGGATTGTTCTGTGTTTCAAGTTCTCATGGGTGCCATTTGCACTGCGAGTGCTGAGACTTTATTGAGGTACTTCCATGCTTTACACAGTTTTGGAAACTCGGAAGGATCCCTGTTCTCTAAAGAGCAGGCTCCAAATTCCCAAGTGAGAGTCTGCCTTTTAGGCTGTCTTTTACAGTCTGTGATGGAAGGACAATTGCTGTCCAAGGGAAACGTGCACAAGGGCCAATATTGACTCAGGGTTCTCTTTTCTTCCCAGATCCCATGTAATCAACATCTCTTGGAGGGGTGCCCTGTGTGGCAGGAAGAGACAGAGGGAGAGCCTGTGACAACCAGGCAGGTAGAATCCCTCTGTCTACAGTGATATATTTAGAATCATATAGTTATATTTTTCTATATAATTGATATTTATCGATATACAGTGTAATTGTAGATCTATAGTTGTGTTTAAGTGCCTATATAGTTATAGATCTGTAGATGTGACATTTTATGTATATTTGGATTTCTATAGTCATAATAATGTATGCATAGTTATAGTTCTAGATGTACATAGTTACATTTACCTATGTAGATCGTTAAATTTATATATATATACAATTATTTTTATAAATATTCATAGTTATGCACTTATAGCTACATAGGTGTTTAGCTCCATAGATTAGTATCTGGGTAGGTATATATTAGTTTTTAACCCCTTTCCCTCTCTCCCTTTGTGCTTTTCCCCCTGTGCCCTCGCTGTCCCCTGTCCCTGTGCTGGGTCCGAGCTGTTGGCCGGGCCGGGCGGAGCAGCAGCTGCAGCACCGGGTGTCCCTGGAGTGCTGGGAGCTGCCGCTGGCCCCAGGCGCTGTCCCCTGAGGAGCTGCTGAAGGACGGTGAGACTGAGGGGGCTGAGGAGGCGCTGACGCTGCAGGGACGGTGACCTTGAGCTGCTGGGGGGACTGAGGGCTGTGGGGGAGCAGAGGGCAATGGAGGCACTGAGGTGAGGGGGTGGTGGCTCTAAAGGGACAGGATGGGTCTGAAGGGACTGAGTGGGGTGAGAGGACTGTGGGGGGCTGAAGAAACTGAAGGGGGACGGGGCTTTGCCGGGGAACAGTAGGGCTGAGGGGATGGAGGGGGCCAGCAGGGAGCACAGAGGGCTCCAGGACTGCAGCTCTGCCAGGCCTTGGAACAAATTCCAGAGCCTCCACCTTTGCCACAGCTGCCCTGAGGACCTTGAGGACAGGCGGAGACCGACAGGAGCCGGCAGGGAGAAGCTGAAGGCCACCAGCTCCAGCAGAGAACAGGGAGCTGCTGCTGCCAGCCCAGAGCCTGGGTGAGGCCACAGGGCCGGAGAGGCAGGGTGGGGGTGAGGATGGTGTGGGCTTTGGCCGTGGGCTTTGGCCAAACATTTTCTTTCTAAGTCTCCTGGGGAAGCGCTGAGATTTTCCCTGACTGAAGGGCAGGTGCTGGCAAGGGAAACCTCCTGATCCTGATTCAGTGTTCCCTTTGCTTCCCAGATGTCCCATCTGCTGTCCCTGTCCAGGAGAGCTGCTCTGCATGGGAGGAAGCAAGCACGGAGGGAAAGGCTTTGAAGATTTGAAGAGCTGAAATCTCTCTGTTTAGAATTCTGTTTAAAGATCTATGGACTTAGGAGATTTATGACTGTATATTTGTATTGATGGATGGATATATTTGCAGATGGCTGGGTACAGTTACCTATTCACAAATAGTTTATGTATCTATTTATATATATATTGTATATAGTATGTAGTATTTATTCTCTATTTACTTCTATATATGGAGGTGGTTATATATGTATATCTTTCTATTTAAACACATATTGGGAAGTAAAGTTGTATAATTGTATAGATTGAGTTGTTGGTAGAGAGCTATTTAGACAGAGATACTGATATTTTTGTATTCATAGATGGGCTTAAGCTTATAGTAATATGTAATAATTTAAGTTGTTAAACACCTAATTCACCTTTGTGTATAGTAAGTTGTTGTAGAGGGTAGCAATAAATTAAGTTCTTGTTAACTGAAGTTGGTATTTGTATATATTTACATAGCATTGTTGTAGAAATCTAATAAATTCCTTTTTTTAACTTAAATTGAGATCGGCATAGATCTATATTGTCAGCGTGGGTGTAGCAATTTGTAATAAATGACATTTTTCATGTTAACTCATTTCTTGTGTATTTGTTGATCAGCAGTGCAGCTGTAGCAATCTGCAAGAAATTAAAATTGTCAACTGTGACGGATGTTTTGTGATTTCTGCTATCCAGAGCAATGAGCAGATGTAAATGCTGGAGGATTTTGGCCATGGAATTCTCCAGCCATGCCCAGCACATGCCCCACCTGCACTCAGGCTGGGCAAGGCAAGCGCAGATTTGGGATGGCAGCAGAGCCACAAGAACTCGCTGCAATGGCCAGCTGAGAAAACTCTGGGACTCCATGAAGCTTAGAACTCCAACCAGAGCCAGCCAGGGAGGACAAATCCAGCTCCCATGCCACAGGCAGCTCTTTGGGAAGCGCTCCAAGGGTCCCTCTGAAGGTCATCCTGGAGCCCAGAAGCCAACAGGGATCCTGAGCCAGCTCCGCTGCCTTTGGCAGCACTTTGGCAAATGAGCTGCAGCAAGGGGGAGGCAGCAGTGACTGTGACTGCTGCAGCAAGGGGATGAAGAAAGGGCCAGGGACACTGGTGCTGAGATGCTCCAGAATCCAGAGGGATGGTGGAGAACTGGGAAGCAGCAAGTTCTCAGAGCCACTCCAATGCTGGAAGCCCTTGGTGTGCAGTTCCCTGCAGGAACTGGCAGGGGAGTTGCTGCCAGGACCAGCAGGAGCAGGAGGCAGCAGGATCTGCTCCTTTTCCTGCCTCTGTGTCCAGGTCAGGCTGGGATGGCCCCTGCTCCCACAGAGCCCCCGCCCATGGAGGCTGCAGGGTAAAAGCAATCCCAGTGCAAAGAGAGGCTTTGCAGTTGGAGTCCACTGCCCTTGTGTTTGGGGCTTGAATGGCTCTCATGGCAAAAGCACAGCAGGGAACCAGGGCTTTGGGAGGCAGAGCCTTCAGAGGGAGAGAGAGATCAGGCACTCACATGCCTGAAACTCCTGCAGCTCTCTGCTTTTGTAGAATGAGAAAGAAGCAATCTGGGGAGAGGCACAAGCAGTCCTTTGAAAAACCATGGTGCCTAACAAGTGCTGTGGGAGAAGAAAAATAGGGAGCAACCTTGCCTTGTTTTCATAACCTGTGACTTCTGCAGAGGAGACAATGGGATGTACAGGAGGGGAGAGGGAGGAATAACTGTGATAACCCCGTCTGCCTTGCTGTGTGCTGTAATAATTTGCAGCAGTGAACATTGCAGGTAATGCCAGATTCTTATTTAGCACAATGACACACTGCTGGTTCAATGCAAAACTGCCTCAGTTTTGGGGAGAAAGTGGGGAGAAAATCAACTTAATTTATTGTCAGTTTAAGTAGATGTGGTGAGAAACATTGACACTGAGTAAAACAGGTTTTCTAACCATCCAGAGTAATTTTGTGTTGCGTTTTCTTCATTGTATGCATAACAGATTTGAGTTGTTCTGGATCCTTCAGGGAGGTATCCACTAGTGACCAAAAAATAAAAGAGGAATATTGTCGGGGGCTTTCCCTGACATTCAGGTGGTTTCAGGGTCCTTTGCTCCCCTGCACAGCTCTGAGCCAAGCCGAAGGAAGAGACGGAGTTCTCAGGTTTAGATTTTTCAATGTTGCATACTTTGTCTATTGTTTCTTATCTTACAATTTTCTCGGAGTCCGACAAGATGTTCGCAGCTGCATGGATTCCTCACATCTCTCCCCCGAGCTGGGCTGTCCTTATCTTTTATACTAATTACTACGTATTTCTTGTTTACTATTTCTTACCAATGTCTATCACTATTACTAAAAAGGTCATCTTTACTTTGACCCAATCCTCACTAACTACTTTGTGCCACGTCAATGCAGCAATGGAGTGAGGGAAGGAGAAGGAGAAGAAGAAGGAGACAATGCCCCAGATTCTCCATCTTGTCCCCATTCACTTCAATGCTAGGAACCTAAAACTACTATTTTCTCACCCTGTGATAAGCTAAACTACTATTTTTCACATTCTTGTGGCCTGTAAACCTTCTCTCAGTGTAGGAAGTTTTTCCCATGGACTGAAATCAAAGCCAGTGTCTCTCTGAGCTCTGGGCTGGGGTCCCAGACCCCCCTGCCCAGGTCCCTGACCCTCCAGGGAAACCAAAGGAATGCCCTGGACTCCAACAGAATATTTAATTCCATTTAACACACATTTGCACTAAGCTGTAGCTTAAACTTAGTAAGGAAAAGGATAGTTTTTTCTTTAGTCATGCAGTATGGAATAAATGGTGTGGGAACAGCCACAATCTCAGATCTAAGAACAGCGTGTTCTTGGTCTGAACAGGACATTGTGTACAAGAAAGCACCTCAATTTTAATGATTCACTTCTTAGGTAAAACCAGAATGGTTCATGGTGTAAAACTAGCAGGTGATGGGTATAACGAATGTCCCTGGGCTGGGACAGAAGCCTGGGAGTCAAATGCTTGGAAAAAGAGCTGGCAAAGCCAGCCCAAGGTGCAGGCAGGCATTTGGCTGGAGGCAAGAGGGAGCTTGTACTGCCAGCACGGGAAGGGACTCCAGACAGAGGAGCTGGCCAGCGGCAGGAGCAGCTCCTGCTGGCACTGCCAGGGAAGGACTGGCAGGATGCAGGAGCAGAGGGCACATTGCTGATGGACAGCTGTCAAGTTTGAGTGGGCCAACCGAGGGAAAAGAGAGGCTGGTGCTTGTTGGAAAAGTAGTTTATGACATGGCCAGATCAGTCTCACAAAGGTCAGTGTTACTGTCCGTGCCATTATGCAAAATGCCTTCCTGCACAGGGTCCCCATGTCCCAAGCAGCAGCAGCAGCAGCAGCAGCAGCAGCACCCCCGATACAATGCATTCTATTCATATATCATCCAGTCAGCTACAAACACCATGCTATTCCTGTCTTTTTGCACCCATCCTGGTCTAACACAGTTGTGCCACAATGCTCATCATTTCTTACACAAGGCCTACGCCTACAGCCCATCTATTCTGGCTAGCAATGGTAGCAATGCTATGGTATGTTGATGTTAGGTCTAAGACTTAGTTAACTTTGGACAAGGTAATGCTACTGAACTTTAAACTGGACTTTAGGGCTTTTCTATCAACTCATACAGTCTCTTCTTTGCTTAAGGCACTTAAGGGGTATTTTTACTCACCTAAAACTAAAACTCACATCCCCACTTCATGTCTGTGTGACTTTATGTATCTCAGATTCTCCGAGGCTTTCCAACCAATCCCTGCAATCCTTTCTGCCTCTAAGCCTGTGTGCACGGGGTCCTGGGAGATTTCTATCTGGTTTCCAACAGGGCTGAGGCACAACTCCATGGGACCCTTCTCTCCTCGTTCCCAGATCTCCACAGGGGGCCAGTGGTTTCCAGCTCTCACCTCCTGTCCAACGGAGAATCCATGGATCCCACCGGTACGGCTACGACGGGTGGGATTTCATCTCCTTTCAGCTGGGATCTGGGAGCTTTGCATTGTCCGACGGTGCCACCTGGATCACCCAGAGGTGCTGGGAATCCAAAGGGATCATAGTGGAGGAGATGAAGCTTTACCTGGGACACACCAGCGTGGAAGGGCCCCAGAACACATCAGATACGGCTGGGAGGCTCTGGAGCACAAAAGTGGGTGTGGGCTGGGGGAAGGGGAATTCCCATGGGAATGTGGGATTCAGAAATGGGGGGACTTGGGAATGCAGGAATTCCCATGGAATTTCCATGGCTGGATCACCCTCTCATCCCAGTCAGGTGAGAATTCCATGGATGCATCTCTCCCACAACCCACTGCCATGGGAATGTTATAAATGACGAGACTTACTCCTTTATTCCATTTTCAAAAGAAGGAATTTATTAATTTTGTGTTCAGCAAAAAATGGGCAAGAGAGCACTGGGTGCACGGAGAGTCACTGCTCTTCCAAGATGGGCAACAAATGTTATTTGTGCAGGTGTTTATACATGTTCATGTTAGTAATCCCCTCCCAGTTTCTATTCCCCATTGTGATGTTTAGTTTCCGTTCTTTGTTGTGATGTCTACTTTTTAGTTTTCATTGTTTCTGGTGGTCACTGGGGCAGTTGGAGTCTTTATCCTTCACCCTTCGCTCACCTCTGCTTACGTTTCATGGCAGTTTTGCCTTGCTTGCAGTTTCATACAGTTCCATCTTTGCTTAACCAATCTGCTTGGTAACCACAATATTTTGTTCAGTCATCTTTCCTCTACTTTCACCTGGCAGTTTCTCAAAATTTATCTTCGTACGGGTCCCATGTCACAATCCCAATATATACATATTTATATCTAACACAAATCATAGCCTAATTTCTCACAATCCCCCATCTTCTTTTTTATCTCCTTGATTTGTTTTTCTTTTCTGATTGTTTAAATATCTTTTGGACTACAGTTTTCTTTCTATTTCCTTTGGTTAAAATCATCAGTCTGTGTGTCTTTCCTTGAGAGGCTAAATTTAGGTCGACAGGCATAGCTGATATTTGCATGCCTTAAATAATAAAATGTATAAGTCTAATAAAACATGGAATATGTAGGGGAAAAAATAAAAATAATCCTAGTAATAAACACATTACCAGAAACACTACTTTTTTTTTTTTTTTTTACCAAGTTCTTCTGAATAACTGATTCCACCAGTGTCTTGAAGGATTGAATTCCAGGTCTGGACAGGCACGTGTGTAATTTATTTATTATCTTCAGCAATTTTGGAAACAATCTCTCCATTATCATCAATTTCCAAACTACATCCTGATGCATTAAACTTTCTACATTCTCCTCCCTCTTCAGTCAATAAATAATTTAGGGCCAGATGTCACTAGAGGACATGAAAAGAAATGATACTCACACATCCAACTCCAGAACAAAAGAAGGCTAGTTTATTTTGATTGAGACATAAACTTTAGAGAATTAAGGATTTTAGAGAGGTTAAGATTTTAGTTAGAGATAAGCTTTGCTGAAATTAACTAAAGTAGATAGGTAGGCTTTGCTGAAATTAAAAGTTAGTAATTAATGAAGAGAAACTGGGTTTAGGATCACTCTTCTGTATTAGAATAACTGATTACTTATCAACTTTATGTTTGGTTAGCTGTGTTTATAATGAAGAATACAGAAACTGATGAATAGCTTTTAGGAACATAAGACAATTGTAGGCCTCCCCTGCCCAGAAACCCATTGAACAGTCACAAAACCAGGAAACAGGAGTCCTACCAAGGGTTCATTTATCACATTTGCATTGAAAAGGTAGAAAGGTCAGAACGAGGAAGACTTCTTTACTTCCTCATTTTGGGGATCCCTCCCCATGAAAAGGACCACCGACCCATTTCAAAGAACAAACTACACATGCTTAATAGCTTTTTAGCTAATTACCATACAAAGCTGGGAAGGGGATGTACCAGGTTGATGAATATGCACTTGTGTTTTGGGTATTCAATACTTCTGTAAATAAAAGGGCTCTGTAAATTGTGGTGTGAATTTGGGAGCTATCCCGCACTCTGCCCGGTGCTGTAATAAACATACACTTTCTAACTTTAAACTGTTAGAGAGTTTTTGTCCATCTCAGTTGGGTATCGATACTAGATCAGTACCCATATTTTCTTTAATAAGTCAAGATGACCTTGCTTACATAGATTCTGGACAATGACCAGGGATTGGACAATAAGGCTGCCACCTCTCCACTCCACTGGCCAGGCTAGAAGTCCATCAACTGTCCCTCATCAGAGAGGAATGCGAAAACAACCACTTTGTTTATGTTACAAGCATGAGAAGGCTCCACTACAGAAATGTCAACATTCACAGAAGGCTAAAACTCAGGGCAACAGCCAGCCTGTTCTGATACACCGCCACCCTGGTTTGGGATAATTGCTTTGCTAGTAGCTCTAGGGCTCTTGCTGTATTATTAGTGATTACTTTTACAACTGCTTGCAATTTAATATTACAGTTCAACACGTATATAGGGGTTTGGTATCCCCAGCTTCCATCCTGAGCCCAGGTAGTGGGTCTGTAGCATTCAATAATTTTTTCTGGTGGCCATTCTCCATCTATCCAAGTTTGAGACCCTCCTGTTAGACCTGGTTTCCATTTGCAGTGTATTTGCTCTTATAGTGGTTTTCCCAATATCCTGTCTTGTGGTTTTGGTAACAAAAAACCCCTGGTTGTATAATCCCAATTGTATAACTGCCTCTCCAGTCCTTAGGTAACTTACTATAGGCCCATTTCTGCAAATCCAAAACATACCTTCTGAAGCGTCCCAGTCTGCTGTGGTCCTTGGGAGGTTTTCCCAAAATGTCGTTAGATTTTCTACCTTCTGGACAGGATTTCCTATGCTCCTATTGCACTGAAGTATCCCTGATTCCTTTACTGTACAATTATTGTTATTAAACGGACTCCAATATTTATTAGGTGCCTCCAGCCACTACCAATTAGCTGTCGAGTTTGTGGTATATACCTTCTTACAGGGAGTCTCTCCTACTTTGGTTTTAAAAGTATTCCTTTTTTGGGGAGGGAACAAACACTTGTTCCTTACCACTGAATCTGTTAGTACCCATTCTTTAGTACTGTCTTCTGGTTTGGTAATTTCACTTCAATTCCATTTTAAAATTTGCTTAACCTCTAGCCCTGCACCCCTCTATGGCTGCTGTTCATATGCTGTCATATGGGAACTTTTAAAAATCTTGCAATTAAAAACATTTAATTCAGCTGCTACTTGCTGCATCAAGTCTAAAACTAAATTTTGGCTCAAGGTGGGAAAATTTAATTTGGACACCTTCTTTTTTAGGTTCTCATATAAATCAGAATCTGGGTTTTCAGACTGTGTTGTTTTCTTTATATTTTTATTTCCTGTTGAACTCAACTTTCTTTATACGGATCCTGTACTCTGTGGCGGTGCAAGAAGTGTTTTGTTAGGTTTTTATAAGAAGTTTATGTTATGGTTCATTTCACTGTGCCACCTGACTTGTGCCATTCCACTGTGCCATTTCACCTGACTTGGAACATCCCCTCTGCCCCAACCCCCCTCTCTGGGGCAGATTGTCTATCACTCCAGGAGCCCTCCCGGATTGCAAAATCTCAGGGAGAGGGCTTCAGGTGATAGGTCCCCTGGGGGGAATTCCTTTAGCTCTGGATTTTAGTGGTCCAAGGCTTGGGGGTGGGCACACCTTGTTACCCCCTGAATCCCCTGATTTGTTGTCTTGTTGTAAACCCCCCCAGAACCTCTCCCCCACTTAAAAAGTGGAGGAGGGAGATTCTCGCTCTCTCTGCTCTTGGTCGCTGGCCTCTCTGGCCTGAGATTTGGACCAGCTGTGGACTTCCCGCAGCTGGCCTGAATAAACATCTTTTAACCAGCTGAGAGACAGCCTTTTCTTCTGCTGCCATTGCTGTCACGACACTATTGGGTCCAACTGCTGTTGAGAAGCCGATCCAGCAGGTAATAGCCTGCGTGCCCATCCGAACTGGGAACATCTGTGGCTTAACAGACCCAAGCTAGCCAGAGGTCATCTCCCGCCCGGTGTGGGGACAGAACCAGCCACAGTACTCCCCTGTTATTAGTATGTCCTTACATGCCTGATTTGGTGAAACATATATATTCCTCTCCCTTGGCACATACATAGCTGCTAATTGATCTTCCTTCTTCTTTGTTTTGGCCTATCTAAAATTCTTGTCCACTCTCAGTATGTTTTTGCAACTTCTCCTGGGCATAGTATGTGGCATTCACATGAGTGTTTGCTACCGTGGTGGATATAAAGCCTCATCCATATCAGACGGTTTGATAACACTGGGTGCATGACCCTGCCCAGGCCAGATTTAGACTTAAGGTAGTAATTATTGAGTAGGGGTCCAGTATAACGCACCCTTCCATTCCACCAACCTATTGGGTTGCCACTAACAGTTGGGGTCTGCATCTTTTTCGTGGCAAGGGTAGGGGTTAATCTCGTCTTGCCCCCTGATGTTGCTTTTTGGGTTTTTTTCACCCACTGACTCTTTACTCTCTCTTAATTCTTTGCCTTTACCTGGCAGGTTATCGAGGTCACACTCCACTCTTTTAAGATCTGGTTTTGCCCACAAATTGTGTTTAGTCTTGTTCACCCATAGCTTCCACTATTTTTTATTATCCTGGTGTACTCAGCCTGTTGTCACTAATATTTTCAGTGCTAGATCTGTTTCCTTCTGGATCTAACTTTCACAACTTAAACAAACGCCTCTCCGAATCCTGGCTCCCGAGAAGTGGGCATACCACAACTCTCTACATTCTATGTACCTAAAACAGCCCCAGGGGTTACAGTCACAATTCAGGCTGGTACATTCTACTTCTCTTGGTCTTAGGTGGTTCTTTTTAGGATGTCTCCTCGACATTCTCTTGCCCTTCTTTTCCAAGGTTATTTGTAGATCCCTGGGCTGTGAGGTGATTTTCCACTGCCACCATTGGTGGTTCCATTGGTTCTTTGACTTTTGATGTGTGAGTCCACCCTTTCTTTGCTGTTCTCACTGATGTGTCTGTTGTTAAGAGAGTTAAATACGGACCTTCCCATTTTGGGGT
>NW_026690583.1:0-14791 GCF_015227805.2 Hirundo rustica | reverse complement strand
GTGTTCTGAGTAGACCAGAATTTGTACTATGCAGCTGTGTTGCACAGCTTTGTTTACTACAAAGAGCCATAGCAGTGAGATGACTGTCAGTGTTACCAAAGGACATTTTCAAGAGAAGAATTTGTTGAGAGTTTGGATGGATGTGTGAAGGAAGAATAGGAGCAGGAGAAGACTTAACTGTGGAGGGAATATCAAAGGAGTAAAGGTGAGAGAGAGCAAGGTGACATAAAGCACAGGTGAGAAAATGGAAGGTTGGGTCTATTGATAGGTGAATGATGTCAAGTAGCCTAAGAGATACTTAAAAGGTGCTGGGGGAAAGTGGAGCTACCACAAAAAGATTCATCCAGGACGATTTGGGTGGTTGTGTAGGAAGGTGACAGGTATTTTAGACAGTGCCAGTGGATCCCATTCACATCATTACATTGCCAGCTCCTAGTAGGAGATTTGAGAAGATGTCAGGCCTGAAGAAGATGGGAGATGGGAACAGGAGGAAGGAGTTATCCAGAGAGCAGTGAGCCCCAAGGAAGCACCAGTTGGACCATGTTGGGAGGAGGCAGTTGTGTGTTGCAGGGAAACTCAGGGCCGTCACCAGAGGAGGAAGCTGACAGAGAGTGGAAGAGCAAACCTGTGCTTTACCTGCTGAGAAGGGCATGAAGAAGTCACTCTTCCTAAAGGTGCCGTCCTTGTTCAAGAAATGTTCAGGATTGAACTCATGTGGGTTTGCAAACTCTTTACTGTCATGGAGGACAGAAGTGAGGACAGGGAAAATAGTGGTGCCCTGAAGTAACACAAGAAGAGCAGACCATGAAAGGCAGGCAAATTAGATCACTTAATCTGCCTGCCTGCCTGCCAAGTTGAGATTGTGCTTCCCTGTATAACCCTACCAATGCCTTTGGTTTCCCTTTAGGGACCCTTCTCTAGAGGAGGCAACTTTAGAGAGACCCTACTGCATGTCACAGCAGTTGTTGGCTGCTCTTCCTGAATTCTCCCTCATCTCCAGAACATTCGTCCTTACCTTGCTCTGGTCATTAGGGGACACCCCACCTAATTTTTCTCTTTCTTGGTTTTTCTCAATAATGACCTTGTAGATGCACCATGTCCCTTCTTTTCTGTGAGTCCAAAATATCAAAAGCACACAAAGTTGTGGAAAAGAAGCTCCTGTGGAATTCCCCTCGACACACAAATTTCTCTTGCCACAATCCTCTACCTTCCTACTTCCTGGCCAGCCATTAACAGGGGCTGGAATATTCAACACAAGAGTTCTCTGCTGGTAGCTGAGCAGTTCTCTGGGTCCTGCCTTATGATTCTACAGAGACAGCTGGCAATCACACCCTCACCAGCCCATGTACTGCTGTTTCCCAGCTGCCCACAGTCACCCAGAAGAGCAACAAACACTGCTGCAGCCGTCCAGGCCAAGCCATGGGCTGCTCTAGCCCACCAGCCCACCTCTGGCAGTGGCCAGCAGAGACTGCCTCAGGAAGTGTGCTAGAACAGAGCAAACAGGTTTGGCTTGGTCCATTCAATGCAAACATATCCTACAGCATTTTGTGGCTCAGAGTCTTTCTGTGCTCAATAACCGGCAACTGACTTTGTTCCCAAGCATGTGCACAGGCTATCCTGGGTGGTGGTGAGCAGCTCCTCAACTTTGCTGCCTTTTGTGTGAAGAATCACTGCTCTGGGTGTTTCTGAACCCACTGTGCTTCTGCAAATAGATAAAGCTGCAGAGCAAGGGAGCAAAAGTGTTGGTAAGAGCTACTGTTCTATTCTTGGCCCATGGAGCATCGACAGGGGAGTGCAAGTGAGCTACAGCTGCCTAACAAAGGGCTGGGTGAAAACAAGGTCAGGCCACAACAGTTCTAACTTGTGGCTTGTAGCTGACAGCCTAAGAACTGCTGAACTTGAGGGAGCTCACCTTAGGAATAACATAGTCTCTGAAGCTGGTGTCTTTGGTCACAGTGTGAGGGAGAGCCAGGGGGACAAGAGAGATGAAGCGCTGGATTTCATGGACCACGGCATCTGTGTAGGGCATCTGGGTCCGGTCAGCCACACAAGGTTTTCTTGATCGTCCTATTACCTGGTCAATCTCTTCTTGAACTTTCTCTGTCATGAGAGGCACAAACCATCAAATGCGTAATAAAACCAAACCTATCTAAATAGGTTCCCCTAAGCTGTTTTCAAATCACAGATGGCAGGAGCATTATGTTGCTTTTGATGTGGACTAGAATACAGCTCCACTGCTGCCCATGCAAAGAAATTTCTCCTATTGATTTGGCTAAATAAAGTTGTGGACATGGGTCCCAAAGAGAGAGAGAGAGATGAAGGGAAAATCTAGAAGGGTATGGTGTTAGTCATGTGCCCAGCCCAGGGGAATAGCTAGAGAAGAAGAGGTCACAAACTGGTACCTTGTATCTTTGGATATTTGAGAAGAAGCAGAAGCCCATATCGTATAGTGGTGCTTGTTGTCTCAGTTCCAGCAATGAACAAGTCGAAGGTACTTGTTATCAGGTTCTTCATGTGGAAACTGGAATTGGGACGATCTTTCTCCTAAGGAAAAAGCTTTGTTTTTTCTCTGGCTAAGTTGAGAGAAGTAGCCCTTTCTTGTGTCATCCCAGACCTTCCTTTACTCCTAGAGTTCTTGCATTTCTCTGCTAAGGTGCAGCAGCCATCTAAGGCATTGCAATGCTACCTTGAAAAACTCAATATCAATGTTCTTTTAATCTGTGTACTGAATGGCACTCCACTGCTTGTTTGCTGTGCCAACTGCTTTCCAGTGAAAGAACTGCAAGACCAGACTGAAAAAGTCCCTGTGTTTTGGTGAAAGCAGAGGAAACTCCCTCTCTGAACTGCTGCTGGTAGTGATGGCTGGTGAGCACACAGACCCAGAGCTATAAGCCCTAATGCAGGCAATATCAGGGGTATTGTTACTGTTTTCCCATTACACAGATGACTGGAAAGGGGTCATCCCAATGTCTGTGTTATTTATGAGAGGGAAGGACTCAGCATAAGTATGTCTGGGGACAAGCTGGGGCCATCAGTCTCCTTACCTCCTGCATTTTGCTGAGGAAACAGTCGATGAAATCCTGAGGGGAGTTGGGATCTAGGGAGGCTTGGTGCAACTTCACCTCCTCTGCTACAAAGGCTTTTAGAGCATCAAATTCTGCAAATATATTGTTGTGTGGGCCAGGCAGGTAATTCAGGATATTTGAGAACATCTGGTAGAGCTGGAAGGAAAGTAACAGGAAGGTGTCTAGTAGAGACATTTTCCCCATCCTTTGATATTAGCCAAAAGCCCAGGAAAGCCACAACACTGTAAACTAAACCAAGCAGAAGGACTATGAGGCTGGGCAGCATGGCAGGGCTTGCTTAGTAATAGTAGTAGTAGTAGTAGGAACCTTAGGAGTGGAGAATAAAGGTGTCCAGGATTATTGGGAAGCTGCACTTAGCTGGCAAAGCCAGTTCTGTCTTTGGTGAGGGAGTTTCTTGCTCTTGAATGAAATGCCTCAGTGCAGCAGAGCATTGATGGGGTCCTAACTAGAATGGAACTTCATCGGGAGGGAGGTCTGCTCCCCTGGGAGAATGTTGCCTACTGAATGTACCTGTCCCCACTTGGAGTTGGTCATCTCAAAGATGTTGTTCATGTTGTTCATCAGAGCCAGGAACTTCTTGTCATTATAATCATATCGTTTCCCAAAGACAATGGAGCATATGATATTGGAGACAGAACAGCTCAGCATGAAGGTTGGGTCAAAAGATGCTCCTGTGATTTCAGAAAAGTTACAGACTATTAAAAAAACCCCATGAATTACTGTATGGCTGCTATGGGTAATCTGAACTCTGGTTGTTAGTGGAAATACCAGATCAGTCTCTGACTTACACAGAAGGGTCCTCCAAACAGAACAGAACATGATCACAAAATTTTTACAGCTTTGTAAGGAGGGGTGCAAGCTGGTGCATGGACCAAATCCATTGGAACTTCATTCCTTGCTAAAGATGTGATCTCCCTTAATACAGCCTATTTTTTTCAAACATAAAATATATTAAAAATGGACTGTACCCTTTGTTTTGTTGATCTCTTCCAGCAAGTAGTCAGATTCCTCCTGTATCCTCTCTTCAATGCTCCTCTTCCCCATTCCAAAGTTCCTCAGAGTGGTGAGAGAAAACCGCCGGACTTGTAACCATGGCTCATTGTTGCTAAAAATAATCCCTGCAGAGGGAGAAGGAAGAATACCTGTCTTGGGCATGCTGGATGTGAGATGAGCAGTGGCTCATGGTGACAGTGAATCCTGTCCCTGGAGAGCACTGACATGGTAGCATCACAGTGTACTGTGATTTGGAGGTTCTGTAGTCCAACTGCCTGCTTTTGGCCTTCTCTACTACATGCTCATGAATAATTAATAATTAATTTCCCTTGCTGCACCTGGTGGCTGCTGCCCCTTGCCATTTCCCTGTCCATCTTTGCGAACAAAGGCTCTTTGAGAACATCTGGCTCCCCTTCTCTGCCACCACACACCCTCTGAGTGGTGGAAGTCAGCAATTACAGCCCTCTCTGGCTTCCGCTCTCCAGGTGGGCTGCACCAACCCCTTGCAGTTTTCCCTCATGCAAGGTACACTCCAGCGCTAATCTGCTGAACACATCCTCAGCCCTTCCCTTCTCTTTCAGAAGGAGTTCAGTCAGCAAACATACCTAGTCCATTGTTAGCCCTGTCTCCAATTGGCATGTGTCCTCTGGAAGCAAACTCATCCGCGCGATCAACCAGGGCTTCTTTCACCACATCGTGTCCATATAGCACCACCACTGGGTCAGAGCCCATGTGCACTGTGAACACTTGTCCATACTGTTCACTGAGCTGTAAAAATTTAAGAGAGAACATGGACATGGAGCAAACAGTGAGGAACAGTGGGAAAGTCTCCTTGCTGCTGCCTCCCACAGCACACAGTTAGCCTTGCACATTGGTAACATCAAGATTTGGTTCTCTCATGATAAATGTGGCTATGGAGATGGGTCCCATTTATGAGGCCACAAACAATAAGGCAAGAGCAATGAGGGGAAGCAGCTGCAATCCCCATGATTTTTCTGTTCCTCTGGAATTGCAAGTCATCGAGCCAGAGCCACAGGTTGACCCCATGCACAGATCTCACACATTTCTCACCCACAGCAGAAGGAGAGAAGTGGCCTTACCTTCTGGAGGGTTTCGGTCAAGTTACTTGCTTTCACCTGCAGCAGGTTACCTAGAATGGGAAGGGGAGCTGGTCCTGGAGGCACCTTCCCCTTTCCAGACCTTCCTTTCCATGCTGCAAAAGAGAGCAGGCAAGCAATGCAAACCAGAAGGACAACAGTGACTCCTCCCAGGAGCTCCATTCTCTTCTGTGGCTCAGGAGGGAGTGACTCTAGCTGTCAGAATCTGAGTTTATATACCGAAGGTGTGTGTTAGCTCAAGAGCAGGTTTTGGGTCACATGGCCGAGTCAGTGGGTGTTACTAGTCAATCATTTGTTAGATTGCCCTGTGTTGTGAAACTAAGACCTTTACTGGTATTAATTATTCATTGAGGACACACCTTATCTCAAACAACTGCAGATGCCAACAGAGATTAGGAAATCTGTAATGTGCTCATAAAACTTGTTTTGTTTCACCTAGAGTTAATTGTTAAATAGATCATGCTAGAGGCACACTCTCTGATTGATAAGCACTCACAGATATTCACTGTCACAAGAGCATCTTCCAAGTACTTTAGTGACATTTGGGTTTTCTGTTCTTCAGTACTGATTGTGCAGGCAGTGAGTGGTGTGAGCCATCCTTTATTGTTCCTGAAATCCTCCTGACATTGGTATTATGTTTGTACTGCATGTGATTTGGCAAAGGACGTGCAACTGTGTATTCCTCAGTGTACAGAAATAGCCTCAGTCTCTCTCCCTAGGGGTGCCTGGCCTCACAAGAGAGGAAAATATGAAATATCTACCTAGCAAGGCCAGAAAGGTCTCCAGACATGACAATAAACAAGGAAGGACTTGGTGGGTGAGAAAAAATGAAGATGTAAGAAAAGGGGATGAGGCCTTGAGACTCTGACCTTTTCAAGGTATCCTAGAGGAAAAAAAGAGAAGGACAGAGAAGAGAGAAATCCAGAACTTGAGAGAGCCTCTGGGAAATAGCTTCCCAAGCTGGGACAAAGATGCACTTGTCCAAGGCTGGGTATAGGCTATTGCAACCTGGCAACTAGTCCTTGCACCTACCAAAGAAGCTCATCCAACCTACTGCTGGAAGCTGGCATGCACAGGTTCTTGTTTTGTTGATGTCTGACTACACTATGAGGAACTAGTGCCCTGGAAGTTCCCTAGGTGCTCTGGGAGACAGAAGAGCATGTCTGATGTGTTGCAAGAGCTTTAAAAAGAGCTGGAAGCTCCCCACCCAAGATTACTCAGGGCCAGTGTACTGGTGGGGTCCCAAGAGCAGCAGCAATGGCTGGTACAAACAACCCTCCGTGCTGTGCTCAGCTTGTTCAGTCAGGCCTTAATCCTCCATCTCTCCTGAACTGTAACACATTTGCAGGCAAAACTGATTGGAAGGTGTTGCAAGGATAGGGGATATGGGACTGAGTGCTTCTGATACCTTGGGAAGGCTGACCTGGAACAGAAAATAGACAGAGCTAAGACCATAAAGTAGGTATTTACTAAAAAGCCTTTAAGGATACATCTCAGGCAGTACAAGAGCCTGGCCAGGGCTACACCCAAGACGGACCTAAATATGGTCACAAAATGGATGACTGGTCACGAGGTCTCACACTTTTATAAGTTTTGGTCCATTTGCATATTGGGTTTAATTGTCCAGTTACAGCTCCAGATTACAAAGTCCCATCCTTCTTGTTTTCTCTCCACAGTGCATCATTGTTTATGCTTTTGGGCCTGAAAACTTCTAACAGCTGACCTTGGTCTCCATCTGGAAAAGGATTTGTTTTATTTACCTACTCTGTGAAGAGAGCTTACTAACACTTAATATGAGGCTCAAAATACACCCCCTAGGCAGCACAAAATCTGAAAAACATGAAAGCTAAAACTTAAGGCATCACTTCATTGGGGTGTGCTTTGTTTGCTGTACAGCAGTCTGTTAATGTGAGTTTCCTTCTCACTCAGATGAGCTAGTGAAGGTCTCCATCATTTGCAAAAATTTTATACCGTCCCTACAGAAGGGAGTCCTAAGTAATCCTTGTTCTCTTGGATAGGTGCAATAATTTTCTAGTTGTTCTTTTAAAATCTCATTTTACTTCTTAGAAAGTCATACTCAGTACTTTGGTGGAAAAACTGAATTGCCAACAACTTTTGGCTAGTTGCTGATCTGCTGGCCAAATTCCTGCATCAGCTCAGATGCTGTCAGGGAAGTTCAGGGCAGTTCATGTAGGTTCATCGACTTCCATCTAATGAAAGTGAAGTTCATGAGAGTTTGCACTGTCACAGGAGGTAGCTGCCACCTACCAGTGTTCATGACCTTCCACCTTGTCTACAAAGTTCCCTTGTTCCCATGAAGCTCATTGATCAGACTAGTGGCCCACGGAGATATTTTCTTTACCTGCCTTCATCCTCTGCATGTCCTTCCTGTCTGTGGTGGTCTTAGGTGCTATCTAAATTGGTGTTTATAGCTGGGTCACTGTAATGCACGAGAACTATCAAATGGGTGAGGAAAAAAAAATCTGAGGAAGACAGAACTTCTTTCATTTCAGTTAGGCTGGTTTCCAAGCATTTAATTTCCATGAATGTCTGTCGGGGGCTCCTTTTTAGGAGCTTAAATTCCCCGGCATTCAGGTGGTCTTAGAGTTCTGGCCCTCTGCAAAGCTCTGTGCCAAACGCAGGAAAAGACGGAGTCTTCAAGGTTACATGCTTCGTTTATTAGTTCTTATCTTACAATTTTCTCAGTGTCCGAAAGATGTTTGCCGCGGCTCGGACATCTGGTGACTCCCCCCGTCTCTGGGCTGTCCTTATCTTTTATACTAATTGCTACGTATTCTTTATTTACTATTTATTACCAATGTCTATCACTATTACTAAAAAGGTCATCTTTACTCTGACCCAATCCTCACTAACTACTTTGTGCCAACGTCACTGCAGAAATGGAGTGAGGGAACAAGAAGGAAGAAGAAAGGGACAACGCCCTAAATTCTCCATCTTGCCCCATTCACTTCAATGCCAAGAATCCCAAACTCACTGTTTTTTCACCCTGTGATATTCTAAACTACTATTTTTACACTCTTGTGGCCTGCAATGCTTCCTGCAGTGCAAGAAGCCTCACCCATGGACTGAAATCAAATCCAGTGTCTCTCTGAGCTCTGGGCTCTGTCAAGCTCATTTGAAGAGCCTCCCATCCCTACATGATCAGACACAGCTGTTTGGTGTCTGTGTAGGAGCTAGGAAAGGGCAGTTACCTGAAACCATTCTCACACAGGTACTCCTTGGTGGATCTACAGCACTTCCGGGGTTGTTTCACGTAGAATTATTCTGCAAGTCCACGTAGACATTTTTCTGTTGGCATAAGTAAAGTATTGATGGATTAAAGTGTAATAAAAGTACTTCCCTATAGCTCCAAAGTACTTTACTGATTTTTTCCCAATTATCAGCAGGTAGTGCTGTCAAAGGAAGCATTTGGTAGTCATGCAGTGATGATGTGATTTGGGCATGCACAGTGCTCAGCTTCTAAAGAGAAGAAACCTCCCTCCCTGCCAAAGTCCGAATGTTTTCCCTGAGTGTCTCTCCACTGTTGCTGCCCAGTGCCCAGGCTGGCACTGTGGGAAGCACAGGTGTTTCATGAGGGCTGCTCAAGCCTCAGCCACACATGCAGCCTGTTAAGATCCATTGTCTCCATCTCCTGTTGCGCAGAGCTGCTGACAAGGTCTTATACTTTGTGGAGCAGCCATCCTGGTTGGTGCATGAAATTAGCGGACGTAGGCACAGTGATGTTCTTGAGCAGCTGGGATCATGGCATCCTGTACAGCTGTGCAGCAAAGATGGGCTGTGGGCTGGGGTGGAAGAGCAAAGGAAATGCTTCCCTCAGACTCAGCTGCTGCCCACCATGCCTGTGATGAGGGCTGGCTGGGGCCACTGTACTGATGCTGTACAGTGCTGTGCAGACATCCAGGAGCTGGAGGGCTTGCTGAGAGCAGAAGTGTAAAGACATTCACAGTTCCATTGCACAAATGCAGGAACATGTATGGACAATGAGGCATTCACTTGGTGTGGCTGCCTGATGTGTGGCCGAGGAGAAGGCTCTCCAGGAGACCTCGCAGTTACAGGCAGGCAATGGTTGCTGACAGGCAGAGTTTTCTCTGGGATCACACAGGCTCCCCTTCCCTGTGTTTCAAGCCCATCTCAGAGGCCCACCTGCCAGTTTTTGGGGTCCCAGAGAGCACACCATCCTGCCACTTAACAGCCAGGCCTGAACCAGTCCTGCAACTATCCCCACACAACCACACTGCAAACAGGGCTGAAAGTCCACAGCAGAGTGTTTATGGGGAATCACCACTGTTTAGGCATGCAAAGCCTCCTGAGCACCATAATTTCTCACAGATTTTATGTGGAGGGCTATTTCTGTGCTTTTATGTCAGCACCCTGTGCCTGGCATTTGAACCCATATAATCTTTAAAAGGGTATAAAGAGCGTTGTCACTGAGTTTCTTGCACAACTGTGAGAAGAACTCAGGGTAGGAAAAAGGGTTTGAAGACCCTCCTGTGGCTATACAGTACAAATAGAGACCCATCTCTTGACATTAGCTCAACTCTTGCCCTTTGGTTTTCTTCAGAGAGTGCAAGCAGACTCTGCTGAATTCAGGTGAGGGCAATGGAAGGTGTAAAAATGCTGGGCTGGGTCCACCTGGACACTTCAGGCATTTCTGGTGCCAGCTGGCTCCACAATTTAAAAGAGCTAGGCTAAGGGCCTACTGAGAGAGCAGGATGGGTGTTGTAGGGCAGTCTATGCTCTTCTGGGTGTTTCTTGGTCCCCTGGCTTTGGTTTTGGGGACCCACGTCAGTGTTTTTTCTGATCCTACCCTGCTGACTTGTGGCCAAAAAAGCTTACAGCTCACCTTACCTCCAGGCTGGGAAGGGAATGCTTCATTTGTGCTGACTACTTGGGGTGAGGCAGTATCAAGAGGCATTTTTAGCCATCTACTTGCCCAAATGCAGAGATGCATGGAATGAGAAGAAAGGAGTGGGTTTTGATGTGAAGTGTTGCTGAACAGCTTCTGTAAATCTTGCATAATTGTGGGGCTGTTTATATGACACAGCAGTCAAGGATTTGGTGAAGTGCTATGCCTGGATCTAGATGTCTTAGCTGCTGGATTCTCTCACTGCTGTTCCAGACCCGAATACTGGAGAGGCCCCTATTTCCTACAGAAAGGTAGGGTTGTAGTGGGTCTAATCTGCAATGTGGGACTCTGAAGTCCCTGCTGCTGTGTCTTCTTTCCCTAGATACTGAAGGGAAGGCGCATGTTCTGCAGAATGACTCTGGCTGTGGGCTCTTGGTATCTGGGAATCCAGATGGCTCCAGGAAAGTATCGGTCTCCTATGCTGGCTGTTATGTCTTTGAGTGGGTGAGTGACCTTAGGGATTCTGCTGGGCTTGTATCTACTGCTGCTCTGGCTGTCCTGACTGGTGTGGCTTTCCCCTAGGATCACAATTACCTTATACTGGTTGGGCTTGAAGGAACAGATGCTGCTGGGCAAAAGGTTCTTCATGAAGAGACACTTCTCAGGTGCCCTGTGGACCTTCCTGGTAAGATACAAGCATTGATAAAATCTTGTGGAGATGAGAGGTATTTCTTTCAGATGGCTGTTCCTAGTCAGTCTGGGGGCTAGGAAAGGGGACTTACTGCTGTGCAGAAAGCCCCATGCAAAAGGGTTTGGACATAGGATCTTCCAATCTGCTGTGGACTTGTGCCTCCCTGCAGGGTCAGCAGGTGAATATGTTCATTGTGTCTCACAGCCATATTCTGGCTACATGAGTTCCTGCAAGTTCAGGGATTGATCTGGAGACTAGGTGCAATGATTTTCTTAGCTACCAAGAGTTGATCTAAAACACTTTATCTTGACAGATCCAATGTAAGTCCAGTTTCCTGTACATGGCTTCAGGGGGAGTCTCTGCTCCATGGAGATGCAGGTCCCTCCTGAGCAGACTTCCATACCAGATCCTGGCCACGTGTTTGACCCTCACCTGACTCTCACTTCCCTTGATTTGTATGCAGTCACCAGGACACCTTCAACCAGTGTCCTTCATGCCTTTGTCCCCCTGCTCTTGTACTTCAGCTGCAAAGACCTGCTGTTTTTTTCCAGCCCTGGATGCTCCCAGCAGTAGTGTCTGTTCAGCTGTACCCAGCCATGACCGGCTGCCGTGTACCTCCCTGCCCATCAGCCAGCGAGACTGTGAAGCATGAGGCTGCTGCTATGACCCCAGAGACAGGGTGAAGCCTTGCTACTTTGGTAACACAGGTAAGCCCGAGCAGCTGGTCTCCCTCCCTCCTGCACTGCTGCAGAACAAGGATTTCTCACTTTGCTGGCAGGGCAAGCTTGGTGTGTACCACTCCTGCAGGTGGCTCAGGGCTACGTTTTTTGCTGCCAAAAATATGTTCCAGTGAAGTGTCCAGCATTTTCCACTGTTTTGCAACAGACCTGGTTTTATGCCCAGCATCTATATTGTTGTTGGAGCTGGTTGCACCTGTCTTGCCCTACTTAGCACTTGTTTTGTAGGTTAAAGGCAGGAGAGCTTGCAGGATTTTCTGGTCTTGTCTTGGTTGTGATGTTAGGACCTCCTTTCCATCCCTCTCTGAGCTCAAGATTGATTGTATCTTTTTCTCCAGTGACAGCTCATTGTACACCAGATGGCCAGTTTTCCATTGCTGTTTCTCGAGATGTGACCCTGCCACCTGTTGCCCTGGACTCAGTGCAACTGGCCGATGGACACAGTACTGGCTGTGTCCCTGTCCTGACAAACAATGCCTTTGTTGTGTACCAGTTTCCACTCTCTGCCTGTGGCACTACTTCTCAGGTAAGAGCTGCAGCTGTTGCTAGGCTGGAAGAGCTGGAACAACCTGACATGGCTTTGGCTGCTTAATGGACATGCTACAGACTTCCAGAGGCCAAATGCTGTTCTCCAGCCTCGTATTGATCCAGCCTGGCTTTACCACGGTGATGGTGCCTCTCTGTCATTCCAGATGATTGGAGACCAGGCCATACATGAAAACGAGTTGCTGGCAAGCAGGGATGTGAAGACTGGGAGCCTTGGCTCTGTCACTAGGGATAGAATTTTCAGGTATTACCCTAGGGCTGATGTTGCTGGGTGTCACTGTGTTCAACATCACTAGAGAAATTCCTGCTTGTCACAAACTGAATTCGCGTAAGGGCACTGGAATAAGTTAAAGACTGGTTAATATTTCTAATTAGTAGGAACAAAGCTGGTGTTGATAGTGACAATCTGCAGATTCTCAAATCTAAACACTAAAGAGAATTTGAAGTATTTGTTAAAAAGTTGCAAGAAAGGGGATATAACTAATTAAAGCAGACTATAAGTTCCCATATTGGAGAAAGGGGGTATCAGAGTGGCTTTTCTTATTTGCCTGATTTGGAGCATGCCTTTCCCACCAGGTTACATGTCCGATGTAGTTATTCCATCAGTGGGAGCTCCATTCCCTTGAGTGTTCAGGTTTTCACACTGCCACCACTCCCTGCTGTGTCCCAGCCAGGTCCTCTCTTTGGAGCTGCGTGTTGCCACATGTAGGAAGGGTTTGCAGGACCTGCTCAAGCCTCTTGGTGCAGGGCTCTGGTCTCTGATGAGTAACAGTGGAGTATTAATGGGCTAACTCAGCACTCGTTTGCTGCCATGGTGGGAACTTAATGAGATGGCTATAAAGGATGCCTATTCCTGTTTCTTCCTGCTCTTAAATGGCTCTCTGGTTTCTTCTGTCCCAGATGGAAGCTATACTTCCTACTATACGGACAGTGACTATCCTGTTGTGAAGACTTTTTGAGAGATCCTCTTTATGCTGAAGTCAAGATCCTTTGGAGAACAGACCCAGACCTGATTTTAGTTCTACACCACTGCTGGGCCTCACCAAGCACCAATCCCCAGCAACAGCTGCAGTAGCCAATTTTGGTGGATGGGTAAGGGAACTTGTAAAAAACTTTGGGTTGGGGGAAATGACTTGCTCTTTTTTCATTCTTTACCTTCCTTCCTCAGGTGCTCTTATGCAGGGGACAACTACCAGACACAGCTGATGCCTCCGAGTTTCACCTCAGGACTACTGTTCCCCTCTCATTACCAGCGTTTCACCCTCTACACATTCACCTTTGTGGACTCCGCTTTCCAAGAGAAACTCTCTGGGCTGGTAAGATCCTGTCCTGGCTTCCTAGCTCCATATTGAAGACAAGTAAAATGTGCAAGGAATAAGAACCACTTCATAACTATGAGTCTCTTGGCCTCCTTGGGCAAGTGGGGTGAAGATTAGGAAAATCCCCTGCTGAAACAGAAGGGGAGAGGTTGATGCCAAAAACCCTATTCCCTGAAGTGAATGTGGTAGAGGTAAGAGACATCACTGGAGGTGTGTGACTACTAGAAGGGTCGTAGTTTACTTAAGCAAGTGCTAGCTTGTCTGGTGAATTAGCTTATGGTGTGTGCTCTAGCTATGCTACTTAATATTCTCTAAACTACATTTCTTGGCCAAAATAACTTGGAAATAACTTTGAGTGCCTTTTGAAGCATCTGGGCTCTGAATCTCATTGAGCTCCTCCAGTTAAGTCACATGAAATTCACCCTGCCTTGTACTGTTTGCTCAGGGCTCCTGGGATCAACTAATACTCAAAACTGGTCTCAGCTGTACTTAACAAGGCTCACAGTGAAGTGGTGCTCGGGCAGCAGCATTTCAGGTGTCAGGGAGAAGTGCTGTAGTACCGGATTTAACAGAGTTTGAAAGTGCTTGGTGTAAAGGTTTCCAAGCTGCCGTGGAGCAGACAGCAGAGGGCTCCAAGGCTACAGCCTGGATGTGAAACAAGGGAGCAGACTTTCCTGCCTTCCCCCTTAAGGACCAGGTGCGCTAGGACAGAGCTAACTCTCCTCATAGCCATGCATCTGGTGCTGTAGCTTTGGCTTTGTCGCCGAAACTCTGTTGAAAACAGATCTCCTTGCTGTTGGCTGAATAGTGCTTGCAGAATACCGAGTTTCTCTTCATTCTGCTGTGAACCCTGAGTAGGCATGGGATAGGCTAGAACCTGGGAGGCAGCAGAGCTGACTCAAAATGGCCAAAGGAATATTCCGTGCTGCATGATTTTATGCTCAGCAGTAAAGATTAGGGGATTTAATCTTTCAGTAGCTGATGCTCCAAACTGCCTGGGCATTGGTCTTCCTGTGGGAGCAGGGTAGGTGTCTTGCCTTTATAAACATCACTTGTGCTTCAGGGTTTTTTCCTTCCCTCTCTTCATTTCCTTCACTTATTTAACTGTCTTTATCTCTCCAGCTACAGGTTTTCTTGCTTTTGCTCTTCCTATTCTTTCTCTGCCCTGCTGGGGCAGAGCAGGGGGAAGGAATAAGTGGCTGTATGAGTGCTTAGCTGTTAGCTGGGGTCAGCGCACCACACTAGGATATCACCAGTCTCCAGACACTGCATGAGGGGTTTCAGGCTATGCTCCATTTTCCTCTAGGTGTACCTGCACTGCAGCGCTTCCGTGTGCCACCGGTCTGCAAAGGAGTCCTGCATCACCAGTTGTATTCCCAGTCAGTAAGTGTCCTGGCATTCTGCTTCCCTGTGCAAAGAGGCAGCAAGGGCCTA
>NW_026690582.1:0-14763 GCF_015227805.2 Hirundo rustica | reverse complement strand
TTCCAGTCGATGGATCCGCCTGTCACATCGGGGAGAGTGTCTCAAAATCTCTGGTTAACTCAGGGGTTGATATTATAGTCCTCCATTGCGGGGGGAACAGGTAATAATAAACTGATTGAAGCCACTAAGGGAGAACAGGTAGTCCATGTTCTCAGCAGTAAGTGAGAGCCATTGTCTTCCTGGTCCAGCAACCACATCTGCAGCCAAATATCTCGCTTTGGTTAAGTCAGCCCCCACCCCCCCACACTGGGGTTGTCGGGGTCTCATATCTCAGTCCTTGAGAGGGGCTTTGTACAGAGGTCTCAATCTCAGCCCTTGGAAGGGGGCTTTGATCTCCATCTGTCACAGTGGTTGTGGAGCAGATGAGGGATTTTCTGTGGGGGACCACCAGAGTTACCCCAGAAAGTCCACTTGGCCAAGAGGTGGGAAAATTCATAGGCTATTGTCATGAAGCAGGGACCGTGCAGCAGGTGCAATCTTCAGGTACAGAACTGCCATCACACTGCTCAAAGCCAGTGTACCGTGGTGTGGTGACACAGGAAAATGCACCTGCAGATGACTGGCAAGCATCCACCTCGAGAGGACCAGAACTGCAGTGGGGTCCTCATGATGATCATGAGGCAAATGCAGGAAAATTCAGACCAACACTTACACCAAGTCAGGGGTGCTCAGTGGCTGGTCAATTTGATGACTGAGTGTAGTGCTGGACACTTCCCTTGGAGCATCTCCAAGGAATGGAACGTTGGAGCTGCTCCCAGCCATGGTGTCACAGAGAATGGAACCTTGGAGCTGCCAGCACAGGTGATGTCCCAGAGAGGGGAATGCTGGGGCTGTGCCACTCCTGGACCAGCCCCAAGAGCTCTGGCAGCACCTGGAGGAGACAGCAAGGCTGAGCTGGGAGGGAGGCAGCAGGATCATGGAGTGCAGGCCCCTGCCCTGCACAGACAGGCCAAGAGTGGCAGCCTGGGCATTCCTGGGAGCAGTGTCCAAAGGCTCCTGGAGCTGCGAGCATTGGGATGAGATGGGATGGGATGGGGATGGATTGGCTGGGGTGGGGTGTAGTGCTGTGGGGTTGGGATGGAACTGTGGGGGTGGGATGAAGTTTGTGATGGGTGACGATTGGAAGGGGGGATGGGGTGGTGTGGGCTTTTGGAATGTGGCACTAGAGGAAGGGACAGCAGGGGGCAATTTTGGGGATGCTCCTGCTGCTGGTAGTAAGTTTGGGGCCTTGAAGTCTCTTTTGGACAGTTGCAGTTAAATTGGGAAGGCTGAGGTAAAGGTGTGCAGGTAAAGGTGTGCACCTGTAGAGGGTTGAGGTGAATTGCCAGAGATGTGGGGAGGGTGAGGGCATGTGGTTTCAGTAATCAAGGAAGGAAGGAAGGAAGGAAGGAAGGGAGTGTCGATCTAGTTCTTAGCAGCTCTAACTGGAGCTTGAAATTTTGTATTTGCTGGCACTGCCACAGTGCCCAGATTGAGAAATTTCCCGGTGCTGGTGCAGCCCGAGTCCAGCAATTTGCTGGCACAGAAAGCCAAAATCTGCAAAGTTCCTGGTGCTGGCACCGCACTGCCAAGATGCGGTAATTTGCTGGTGCCAGGAGTCCAGATCCAGCAAATTGCCAGCACCTGCACTGCCCAGGTGTGGCATTGGTTGGCACCAGTACCACCCAGACATGACAATTTCCTGCTGCTGGTGCATTGGGGAGCCTGGCTGAGCAGGAAGGGTGACCCTGAGCCAGGAGAGTTCCTTGTGGCTGCAGCAAAGGCTCGGCACACAAAGACATTCCTGGTGCTGAACCCTGGGCTGAAGGTGATTTTGAAAAAAAAAAAAAAAGCCACAGGGAACAGCCAGAGTCAGACACCTTCTTCACAGAAGTAATGGCAAATGCTCCGTTTATTGAGAGTACACAGGGTTCTTTTATACATATATCATTCTTGTGCACAAGCTGTTCACATGGCATTTTACTACTAACTATTGGCTAGTGTTATCTGCATAAGCATTCCTTTGCAGTTACCTGTTTACACTTTGTTGAGGGAAAAAGCTGGTTCTCAGGCTCAGTGTCCTGGTTCTCAGGCTCAACTTCCTTGACAGTTCTAGAACAACAGAACTTTCCCAGCACTATAAGGCCTCTCTGTGTCTGTCTCCAAAAATCCTGCTACAGAAGCTCTCACCTGCGGGTTCCCCAGCGTGAGGCAGCACAAGTCTTCAAACAGCCGAACCGAACTCTGGCTGAGAGCACAGACACTCTCTCAGCCAGCTCGGCTTTCAGCTGCCAGGGCATAGCACAGAGGGAAAGGGGTGCAAGAGAGAGCTGAGGACGCTGCCAGAGCAGCACTTGGGCAATCCAGGGTGAGAGTGGCTTCAGCTGCTGTTGAATGGCGCTGTAGGTGACACAGGAGGCTGCTCTGCCATGGCCCGGGGCTGTGCCATCCATCCATGCAGACAGGCAGTGGAAACAGGCTCTTCTACAGGCAGGCTCCATCCATAGCAGAACTTTGTCAATCTTGCTAAAATCTCTCTCTGTCCTTCTGTCTTAACATTGACAGTTGTTTGGATAAAAGAATGGAGGTGACATAAAACAATTGATTATACCTTGTGAACAAATTTCCATGGGCTTTCTGTTTGCTTGGGTTTGGGTTTTTTTCTGTTTTCTTTTGTTGTTTTGTTTTGGGTTTTTGTTTGTTGCGGTGTTTTAGTTGGCTTTGGGCTTTTTGCATGTATGTGAGGCTTAAATGTGCCATAAAATTCCCATGCATTCATGAGGCTGTACAGGGCCCTCCATGGGCATTTCCTTGGCTATGCACAAGCTCAGAGACCAGCATGTGGCAACTCAGGCCGAGCACAAAGGAAGCACAGGATGAGTCTGCAAGGTGCTCTGTAACAACAGGCACTGTTAGCTGTTATCCAGTGCATAAGGACTACAGACCATCTGCTTCAGATTCTCCTCATAAGGCACTCTGTTCTTGTTTTGTATGATGCAGCTCTCTTAAACCTCTATTACACTATATTTGCATGAGCATTCACCCGGATGTTTGCTGAAAACTTTCTGTTCCAGCTGAAAAGCACAGGGTGTGCTATGCCCTGAGCAATAGCAGTAGAGAAGTGGACATATACACACTTCAGGAGCAGAAGCAGCATTAAATCTATGACAATACATAGGTGTGAAGATACAGAAATCCACAAATCTCACAGTTGCAGAGCCCCCACATGTCCACTCGGTTCTGCAGAATGGCATCAAAAAATGCACAGGTACTGAGACAATGAGCTGGTGCTGCGCTTATTTGTCAGTCGGCAGAGCTGTGGGAGGCAGGAATTAAAGGTGCTTTTGGAACGGGAAGAAGAAAGGCAAAGAAAAAATCCAGATGGAGACAGAGTGGCACTGCTCTGCTGACCCAAGCAGAACAGGGAACAAGTTGCAAATTACTGTGAAAAAAGAGTTTTGCAAAAGGAAATTGTGCTATATAGGCATTAGTGTTCTTTCCACAGCACACAGAGTTTAGAGCATGAATATATATCTGATCTAAATATTCTTGCAAAGCATTAGAAAAAAATCCTTTCCATAAGGTTATTTACACAAACACACCCATGAATGAATAAAAAACCTGCACAACTACATGTATCATTAGGCATGACACTCTGTAGATTCTCACATTAACACTTGCATAATTACATATTCTATTTCTAAACATATAAAGCTTTTTTTTTCTTTGTTTGCTTCTTTAAAGCTCAAAATATGTAATGAAATTCTCTTCTAAAAATGCAGAGACTGCTGTGTGCCTAAGCAAGCCATTATTTGCTTGCTCACAATCATTTTTCCCTGTCTTTTAGAGTCACCGATGCATTAATTGCTTATCAAAAATTAAAACAGTTCATGAGCCACTCTGAACAAAAATAAATATTAATGAGCCAATTTCAATGGAACCCATGTCCTCTGCCTCATAAAGCTGAAAGACTGTATTTATTACATGTCAGAATTAAGTCTTGATACCTAATAAATGGGAAAATGTGGAATATACTGAGTAGATCACCATGTTGCAAGGGATCATTGCTTTTTAGTCTTATTTGACCAAATTAGCGATCAAAGAGAGGAAGGACTGGTCAATTCTAACAGAGAAAATAGGTGAAAAAGATGTCTAGGTGTGCTGGCTTGAAAGCAAAACCAGCGAGAGATTCCAAGTCAGAAAAAAACCAATTTAATAGGAGGTGAAAAAAAAAAAGGTAAAATAAAATAAATGCAATAGTACAAAAGATCACTGCCAGAGTCAGATTACAACCTGATACCCTGTGGTGGTGGTAGCAGTCCAGATGAAGTGGTCTGGTTGAAGCAGTGATCCCACAGAAAGGTCTGGTAGCTCTTGTCCTCTGGGAATCCAGTGGGTAAGGCTGCCTGTGCTGTCCCAAATCCCAGATTCCATCCAGGTGGGAATGCTTGGTACCTCCCCCTGGGCAGAGCATCTCACAATGGGCTGATATCATTTTATCAGTCTTGCAATGGGTCCTTGATTGCCCATTAAACACAGATAGCTCCTGGAGGGAGTTATCTATGAGTCATGCAGCAGGACATTGATGGGCCATTAACAGAAGATAGTCTGGAGGCAGGGGGCAAGGGAAACACTGCCCAACCTAGTTTCAACAGCTCATGTAGATGGTGATAGCATACATACTTTGGGCACATCTTACACTGTAACCTAGGGCAAGATAGAAATAATCTATCCTTACCTGCTAAAAATCATTCTAATTTCTGTATCTACAATTTTGTTAAGATTGTCAGATAAAACTTTTCATATTTAGCGCCAGTTATATCCCACCAGTTAATCAAGTCTCATTATAAAACCTATCACTAATTGTTACCCATGCTTATTAGAAAAAAACTAACCCTAGTAAAGCAATTAATAAAGCATGAAGATTTGAACAAAATTGTAAAAGAAATTCAAGAGAACAGACAAAAACCTGTAGTAACTGTCCAACATGATACAAAAGAAATAAGGAGAGTTCTACAAAAAGTAAAGCAAGACACAAGCCACAGCTGGTAGGATGCAGTCTTTAGATAGTCACCAAATGCAACTAGAGTCTTAAACATGCTATGTCACCCCATCATTATTTTGCTCATATTATTTAGTATAAATTTAATAATGTCTATTGTAGTACTCATATAGAACTAGAGGATGTTAAAGTGAGTAGCAATTTTAACCTCATTATCTAAAACACACAGGATAATGTTAAAAGAGAATTATCAAGATAGTGAGTTAAACCTAGAGAGAAGCCCCAGTAGTAGGAAAAGAATTTACTAGGTCTATAGAAAAGGGAGGGCATGAGACAGAGGCTTGAAAATTCTAGCTAATCTTTATAGCAAATTTAAAAGCATACACTCTATTTTAGAATGTATTGTACATTTTAGAAGGCATTTAGTGAATATCGAGTGCTGTGCCTGTTTACATATTTGTCTTGGTTTTGAAAAGACAGGTGTCTGCTATGGAGAGGCAGGCCTCTCTAGGAAATGAGGAATTTGAATCCTTCCCTCCGTGTTATTATAATTTGGAAAATCAAAAATAAAACTTTTCAGTCAGAGCTATGGGTAAAAGGAATAACAGTCCTTTACTAGTAAATATAACAGGACAGACAAAAAAACAACAGCAATTATAACAATAGTAGAACAGAACCAAGAACCCCGAGGGCAAACGGTGGAAGCTCCGGCGCTGATGGCTGGAAGCCGGGCGCGGTGGACTGTCCTCCGCAGGCAGGGGGTGTCCTCGGCAGGCAGAGGTGGCAGTGCCGGAGAAGCCGCAGCGGCGGGACCCGGGCTCA
Source organism: Hirundo rustica (assembly GCF_015227805.2). NCBI lineage: Eukaryota > Metazoa > Chordata > Aves > Passeriformes > Hirundinidae > Hirundo > Hirundo rustica. The sequence goes on along the minus strand of NW_026690582.1, from coordinate 8,960 downwards.
CCCAAAATCCAGCAGGACAGCGAAGAAACTCCGAATTCCTGGATACTCCAACAGATGATAGAATTCCCAGGACCAGACTCCTTCGTTAACCGTGGACTCCAGCAGCCAGCCGTGGCCCGATCCGTGCTCCCCCCCGGAAGAAGAAGAGAAAAACCGTGAGATCCCCCCACCCTCAGCTCTCTCCGGGAGCTTTTTTCCCTCCCCCAAAACTAAGTTATCAGTTCTTTTGTCCAGGTTAAGCACTCAGCACTTAGTCTCCTAGCAACTTGGGAGGGGGGAAAAAATTCTACAGGAGACTTAAACCCCAACATTATCCACCCTGAATTTTTTTCCCACACCAACATATTATATTGAATTTAAATCTTTAAATAATATACAAATATATACATGTGAATAGAAATACAGGCACAGTCACAGTGTTCACCGAAAAACAAGGTCCCCTTGAGGTATGCAGCAGGTCTCTCCATCCTTTTGCATCACCCACCATGTGCAGCCAGGTCCCTGAGCAAAAACAACCCCAGAGGCGGGATTGTCTTTGCTGGAGGCAGAATTAATCCAAACAGTTTTTCCCAGCATTCCTCTCATGTGTACTACCGGAACTTTATCTCCATCTCTTGTTCCCAGGGGCTCAGATTGGGTGGGGCCTGCTCAGTTGGTGGAACCTCGAGTGTTCACTAACCAGGTGGCCTTTGCTAAATTATTCTCTCAGTTCTTAAAAGTCCCCCACCCAGTGCCTTCAAAGTGGTTTTAAGCAGGCCATTGCATCGTTCAACCTTCCCGGCTGCTGGCGCATGATAAGGAATATGGTACACCCACTCAATGCCATGTTCTCTAGCCCAGGTGTTTATAAGGCTGTTCTTGAAATGAGTCCCGTTGTCAGACTCAATTCTCTCAGGGGTACCATGTCTCCACAGGATTTGCTTTTCAAGGCCCAGGATGGTGTTCCGGGCAGTAGCATGGGGCACAGGGTAGGTCTCCAGCCATCCAGTGGTGGCTTCCACCATGGTCAGCACACAGCGCTTGCCTTGGCGGGTTTGGGGAAGGGTGATGTAGTTAATTTGCTAGGCTTCCCCATACTTATACTTGGACTATTGCCTGCCATACCACAGGGGCTTCACCCGCTTGGCCTGCTTGATGGCAGCACACGTCTCACAGTCATGGATAACCTGAGAAATACTGTCCATGGTTAGATCCACCCCTCGGTCTCAGGCCCACTTATAGGTGGCATCTCTGCCCTGGTGACCTGAGGCATCATGGGCCCATCGAGCTAGGAACAACTCTCTCTTGTGTTGCCAATCTAAGTCTATCTTTGACACCTCTATCTTGGCAGCCTGATCTACCTGCTCGTTGTTTCGGTGCTCCTCATTAGCCCGACTCTTGGGGACATGGGCATCTACATGACGGACTTTGACAGGTAGCTTCTCTACCCGAGTGGCAATGTCCTTCCACTCATCTGCAGCCCAGATTGGTTTTCCCCTACACTGCTAATTGGCCTTTTTCCACCTGTCCAGCCAACCCCACAGAGCATTGGCCACCATCCACGAATCAGTGTAGAGGTAGAGCTTTGGCCACTTCTCTCTTTCAGCAATGTCCAGGGCCAGTTGAACAGCTTTGAGTTCAGCAAGTTGGCTTGACCCACCTTCTCCTTCAGTGGCTTGTGCAACCTGTCGTGTGGGGCTCCATACGGCTGCTTTCCACTTCCGGTTCATCCCTACGACGCGGCAGGAACCGTCAGTGAAAAGAGCATAGCGTGTTTCTTCTGCTGGCAGTTGGTTGTATGGTGGACTCTCTTCGGCACGTGTCACTTGTTCCTGCTCCTCTTCATCCATGAGACCAAAGTTTTCACCTTCCGGCCAGTTTGTAATTATCTCCAAAATCCCAGGGCGATTTGGGTTTCCAATGCGGGCGCGCTGAGTGATGAGGGCAATCCATTTGCTCCACGTGGCGTCGGTGGCATGATGGGTGGAGGGAACCTTTCCTTTAAACATCCACCCCAGCACCGGTAGTCGGGGTGCCAGCAGGAGTTGTGCTTCTGTGCCAATCACCTCTGAGGCAGCTTGAACTCCTTCATAGGCGGCCAAGATTTCCTTCTCTGTGGGAGTGTAGTTGGCTTCGGACCCTCTGTAGCTTCGGCTCCAGAATCCCAGTGGTCGGCCCCGAGTCTCCCCAGGCACCTTCTGCCAAAGGCTCCAGGACAGGCCATTGTTCCCGGCTGCTGAGTAGAGCACGTTCTTCACATCTGGTCCCGTCCTCACTGGGCCAAGGGCTACTGCATGAGCGATCTCCTGCTTGATCTGGGCAAAGGCTTGTTGCTGTTCAGGGCCCCAGTGGAAATCGTTCTTCTTGCGGGTGACCAGGTAGAGAGGGCTCACAATCTGGCTGTACTCAGGAATGTGCATCCTCCAGAATCCTATAGCGCTTAGGAAAGCTTGTGTCTCCTTTTTGCTGGTTGGTGGGGACATTGCAGTGATCTTATTGATGACCTCAGTGGGAATCTGCCACCGTCCATCTTGCCACTTTACTCCCAGGAACTGGATCTCTCGGGCAGGTCCCTTGACCTTGCTCTGCTTGATGGCAAAACCAGCTTTCAGGAGAATGTGGATGATCTTCTCTCCTTTCTCAAACACTTCCATTGCCGTGTTCCCCCACACAATGATGTCATCGATATACTGTAGGTGCTCCGGAGCCTCACCCTTTTCCAGTGCAGCCTGGATCAGTCCATGGCAGATGGTGGGGCTGTGTTTCCACCCCTGGGGCAGTCGGTTCCAGGTGTACTGCACGCCCCTCCAGGTGAAAGCAAACTGAGGCCTGCATTCTGCAGCCAGAGGAATGGAGAAAAAGGCATTAGCAATGTCAATTGTGGCGTACCATTTTGCTGCCTTGGACTCCAGCTCGTACTGGAGTTCCAGCATGTCCGGCACAGCAGCGCTCAATGGTGGAGTCACTTCGTTCAAGGCACAGTAGTCCACAGTCAATCTCCATTCTCCGTCAGGCTTGCGCACAGGCCAGATGGGGCTGTTGAAGGGTGAGTGGGTTTTGCTGACCACCCCTTGGCTCTCCAGCTCACGAATCATCTTGTGGATGGGGATCACGGCATCTCAATTTGTCTGATACTGTCGGCGGTGCACTGTCGAGGTGGCAACTGGAACTCATTGCTCTTCTACCTTTAGAAGTCTTACTGCAGATGGGTTCTCCGACAGTCCAGGCAAGCTATTCAATTTCTTAATACCCTCTGCCTCCACAGCTGCTATTTCAAAAGCCCACCTGAGTCCTTTAGAATCTTTGTAACAGCTATTCCGGAGGAAGTCTATGCCCAAAATACACGGGGCCCTTGAGCTCGTCACAATTGGATGTTTCTGCCACTCCTTCCCAGTCAGGCTCACCTCGGCTTCCAACAGAGTCAGTTCCTGTGATCCCCCCGTCACCCCAGCAATGGAAATAGGTTCTGTCCCCACATATTCCGATGGTATCAGGGTACACTGAGAACCAGTATCAACTAAAGCTTCATATTTCTGTGGCTCTGATGTGCCAGGCCATCGGATCCACACCGTCCAATAGACCCGGTTTTCCCGTGCCTCTCCCTGGCTAGAGGCAGGGCCCCTCTAGCACCGGTCATTATTCCCTTCCTGGGCATACATGGTAGAGGTTCCTTCACAGGGATCTGACATATCATCCTCACTTCTATAATACCTGGCAGCCTGGTCGTGCGATGTCGAGGCTACCTTCATCTTAGTGGAACCCCCTCGGTTAGTGTTTCTCTCCTTGAGCTCACGCACCCGTGCTGCCAGGGCAGAAGTGGGTTTCCCATCCCACCTTCCCATGTCTTCCCCATGGTCACGCAGAAAGTACCACAGGTCAGCTCGTGGGGTGTACCCTCTCTCTCTAGCTGGGGGCTGTTGAGCTCTGACTCTGGGGCCTGTAACTCGCACCGGTGCCACATGGGAACTGTTCCTCCTCATCATCTCCTCCCTCATCTCCATCATCTCCTCTGTCACCTCCTCCATCCTCTCCCTGAGTTCCTTAGCCACGGCAGAGACCTGAGCCTGCATTGGGCCACTGATCATACTCTCATAATTTCAGAGCTTGTTGGCTACAGAACCCACTGTCTCTCGGTTGTTATCAGGATGAATTGTTGCAATGAATGTGGCATATTGAGATGGTCCTAGAGTTGCCAGATTCCACAGCATTTGCCCTGTGCACCTGACTTTGTCGGGGTCATTATCATGCTGTCCACCCCTCCCAAAGAGTACCTCCAATACTGCCACTTCTCTCAGCTGTTGGATCCCTTCCTCAAGGGTCTTCCAGCGCATTCTATGATGGTGCTCCTGCATTCTGTCTCTGTGGACAAACCTCTCCCGTACACTCATTAAAAGCCGCTCCCAAAGGGAAAGGGGCCCTGGCTCCCTTACGAATACCTGATTCACACCTGAGTCCTGGGTCAAGGGTCCCAAATTCCTTGCCTCACTATTATCTAGTTGCACGCCTGTACCTATAAGGTCCCAGACCCGAAGTAACCAGGCTGTATAAGCCTCACGTCCCCGCCGTGCAAGATCTTTTTGCAGATTACGCAGACTTTCATATGTCAGGGACTCAGTGATGATCTCAACCTCTGACTCCTCCCCGGGTTGTGAGGGCCCTCCTTTCTTATCCTTGTTGCCTGGGTGCTCTGATTTCACCTTATACTTCTTTGTTTCCACAGGGGCCACTGCTGCTGGCTGTGGCTGCCCCTGTGGTTCAGCTGGAACCTGGACGGTTGTAACATCTGTGGGTTCTGCTGCTGCACCATCAGACTCTCCTTTGTCGGGGCAGGGGGAGGGTTTCCCAGCAGCTGGGGCTAATGAGGCTACTACAGGGGAAAGGTACTCCCTCAGCATCTGGCCCATCTCACGGATCTCCTTCACCCAATCTGGGTGGTTTATTCCTGAGGCAGGCTGTGGGACAGTGTCAGGTTGTGGGACGGGCTCAGGCTGTGGGGCAGGGTCAGGCTGTGGGACGGGCTCAGGCTGTGGGGCAGGGTCAGGCTGTGGGACGGGCTCAGGCTGTGGGACGGGCTCAGGCTGTGGGGCAGCATCCTTATTCTCTAGGGTAGGTATCAGGGTGGTTATCCAGGTCAGTCTCCCCTTATCTCTAAATGCTAAACAGAACAGGCATACCAGCAACACCAGCCACTGTATGATGTCATTAACATTCAGAGATTTGAACCCTTCAAAGACTGGTGGGGTAGGCCCAAAGAGCTGGGTGAAGGGTTGTGAAAAAATTTCCCCCGGTGTCATTTCTTCACAGTAGGTTCCGTTGTTAAAGTAACCCCAGAAACACACAGTTAGTGTGTGATAGCCCTGAATCCATGTACCTGCCTTCCAGAGGAAGTTAAAAATCCACTAATTCCTCACCTTGTTAACCCATATAGCAAACTGGATGACAGCCACAAGAGCCTTAGTTACAGGGCCCATGTTTAGAAAAGGGCCTGCAAATGGGAGAAATACGGCCACCACCACATGCCACCTGAACCAGGTTAAGCCAGACCACATGATATCCAGTACACAGCAATGTAGGCACTTAAGAACTGTTATTCCTTTTTCTCTCAATGCCCTCGTGCCCCACGTTGGGCATCAAATTCTGTCTTGGTTTGAAAAGACAGGTATCTGCTAGGGAGGGGGGGGGCTCTCTAGGAATGGGGAATTCAAATCCTTCCCTCCATGTTATTATAATTTGGAAGATTAAAAAAAAAAACCTTTTCAGTCAGAGCCATGGGGAAAGGAATAACAGTCCTTTACTAGTAACTATAACAGGACAGACAAACAACAACAGCAGTTATAATAATAGTAAAACAGAACCAAGAACCCCGAGGGGCAAACAGTGGAAACTCTGGTGCTGATGGCTGGAAGCTGTGGATTGTCCTCGGCAGGCAGGGGGGTGTCCTGGCAGGCAAAGTGGGCAGTGCTGGAGAGCCTGCAGCGGCTGGACCCGGGCTGACCCTAAATCCAGCAGGGCAGCGAAGAAACTCTGAATTCCTGGGTGCTCCAACAGATGATAGAATTCTCAGGACCGAACATTTCCATTAACCGTGGAATCCATGCAGGCACCAGTCGCTCGACTGTCCTCCTCCCGGAAAAAAATGAGAGCCCAGAGAAAAAAAAAACAAACCCTCCACCCTCTGCTCCCAGGAGCCTTTTTCCTCCCCCAAAACTAAGTGATCAACTTCCTTTGTCTAGGTTGAGTGCCCTTTAACTATCAGTATTTAGTCTCCTAGCAACTTATGGGGGGTGAAAAAATTCCACAGGAAAACTTAACCCCGAACAAGCTCTGAGTTTGTGCCCAAGGCAACCACCCCTGACAATGGGGCTCCATGGTGCAGCTCTCAGGAAACCACTCAAGAGCTGGGGAGCAGCCCAAACCCGCCTCAGAAATGTAGGATACCCCAAAATCTCTTCAGAAACTTGGAATATCCAAAAACTCACCCAATAATGAGCTCCCCCTTCCCTGATGATACCCAAACATCTGATGTCTCATTCCAGACTCCACCTCAAGTCCTCAACCCCAACCCATCCCACCCCTGCTGGACATCAAGATCCCCTTCCCCAGCCCTATTTTTCCCATTTCATGCTTCCAAACCCCATCCCACCCATCCTGCCCCACCCAATGCCCACCTAACCCCTCCTGATTTGCATCCCACTTCACCCAATCCCCTTCCAACCCCATCATTCCCTGAGGGGCTGTGGAAGTGGGTAATTTTAGAGTAGGACTGAGTAGTTTTCAGAAGCATTGAGTGGATTTGAGGTAACAGATCTCATCTCTTTGAGTGCCAGGAAATGGAGACAACTACACCAAATACCCCCCAAACCCCCAAATCCTCCCAAGTCAAGATTTCCTCGAAACCTTAGTAAAACTTTTGGCTTTTGATGCCTTTCATGACTTTCTTGATTTTTACTCCAATTTTGTCTAAGGGGTGAAGATGAATCAAAAGAGTATTAGCAAGCACCAAACAAAGGGACAACCAGACCAGTGTCTTCCCAATGCAGATCACTCTAGCTTTGGGTCATCAGGGCTCTGTCCAATGTGGGTCCTTGTATGGGGATGGAGTTGGAGCAGTAAAAGTAGCTCTTCCCACAGTCAGGGCACTTTTAGAGATTCTCTTACTGGTGCCTCCGTTGGTGTCTTGTCAAGGCAGAGCTCTGAGCGAATCTTTTCCCACAATGAGGACACTCATAGGGCCTCTCCCCAGTGTGGATGCGCCGGTGGCGGATCAAGTGGGAGCTCTGGCTGAAGCTCATCCCACATTCCCCGCACTCGTAGGGCCTCTCCCCAGTGTGGATCCTCTGGTGGCGGATCAGGCTGGAGCTGTGGCTGAAGCTCTTCCCACATTCCCCACACTCGTAGGGCCTCTCCCCAGTGTGGATGCGTCGGTGGGTGATGAGCGTGGAGTTGCGCTTGAAGCCCTTCCTGCAGTCGGGGCAGCGGAAGGGCCTCTCCTCTGTGTGAATCCGCTCGTGCTTGAGGAGATTGGAGATGGTCTGAAACCTCTTTCCACACTCAGAACACTCATAGGGCCATGCCCTGGCGTGGATCATCTGGTGCTGCATCACGTGGGAGCTCCAGTTGAAGCTCTTCCTATACTCCAAGCACTTACTGGGTGTCTCTCCATCGTGAAACTGCTCATGGACCACCAGCTCTGAGCTCTGCCTGCAGTTCTGTCCACCTTCCTGGAACAGGGTGGTTCTTTCCTCCTTGGTGCACCCTGGGATGGGTTTGGAGCCCCTTGTTGTGTAGGATATCAGGGACTTTTCCTCCCCATTGGATTTCTGTGCTGTGGAGCCTCTCAGAACGGCCTCTTCCACGAGGTTCTGCCACAGGAATTTGTTCTCCCTGGTCTCCATCCTCAGCTCCTTGTCTGGGGGAGGAAGGACAAGGACAGGATGGGATTTGCCTCCATGCCAGAGGGAAGGGGAAGGAGATCCCCCAGTGCATCCCCGACAGGACGGCGTCGGCAGCGGGGTTGTCCTGCAGCCAGGGGCCATGCTGTGCTGGGAGATGGAGCAGGAGAGAGGGGGAAAGGGGCACTGACTTCCTCCTCACCTGCCTGGCTGTCCTGGGGCACCTTCCTCTTCCTCGCAGCCTCCTCCTCCATCCAGCCAAGGTTTGGGAATGGGAAATCCTGGTTTGGGCAAATACAAGGGATGAGTATGTTGAGTTTCAAGGTCCCTCTGCTCAAGTCCATTTCTGCAAGTCACCAGCCATCTGGTGCCCATAGAAACCTCCCAAACACCAAGATTCAGCCCTGAAAATGCCTTCCAGGAATTCCCCATTCCTGGTCTCTCCTCTTTGTTCAGGGGTTCCCCTCTGACCTCCAGCTGCTGAGGATCATGCTTGTGTTGGGGGTCCCCCATCTACTCAGTTTTACCCTCCTCGGGCTGCTGGGACTCCCAGGAATCTGAAAGGTTCCCCCCTATCCCATATCCCCACTTAGGGATACAGGGGGATTTTGGTTTCCCAGGGTCCCTTTACCCCTTATTCTCTGCTTCGGTTTGCAGGAGGTCCAAGGAGTCCCTGCCTACCCCTCTCCAGGCTGTTGAGGGTCCCACGAACCGCAACGCTGCCCCCTCTCTGGGCTCCCCACCTTGGGGTCTTGGAGGACACAGGGCTGTGCTCCGTGAGGCTGCCTCTTCCAGCAGCCACCCCTGGGACCACCAGCGTCACCCAAACGGGCATTTTCCCCTCATCTTTGGAGACCTTCATTCTCCAAATATCCCTCCCCAGAAATTCAGGGACACCCCCTCTCCCAGAATATCTGTGCCTAGTTCCCTGTCTTGGTTTGGTAAGATAGGTTTCTGCTAGGGAAGCCTCCCTTGAAATGGAAAATATAAACGCCATCCCTCTGAATTACAATTTTGAAACTAATGGTCTCTCAGGCAAAGATATGGGAATAGGAATAACAGTTCTTTAGTACAAAAACTAAACTAAAA
>NW_026690581.1:0-15214 GCF_015227805.2 Hirundo rustica | reverse complement strand
AGCGCCAGCCCCGGGCAGTGTGGGCAGTGCTGCATTCTCAGCAAAGCTCTGCTGCAGGCTGTGGAGAAGTGCGGCTGATCTGTTGCATTGATCCCCGCAATCCCCAAATTCAGAGCCCCTGGGAAAGTCCAGCTGGGTGAGAGAGATCTTCCCACTTGTCCTGTGGCCTTTTTGGGAATGCTGCCTGTTAGGAAAATTAATCCACAAACACCAGAGGTTTATGTCCAAAAAGGAGACAGAGGAGTCCTTTTACTTTATTCGAATAAAGGGAGAGGCTATGGGGCATTTTCCCTGGGGTCTCTCAGTTTTTCAGAGGACGCAGCCTCCTTTTTATCCCGATTTCCCGGCCGCATTTCCCTCTCTCTTTCCCCATTGGCTGAGGTACTTGAGAAGTACAGACTTCCCGAAATGCCTAAGACCGAAGGTTTCCCTTTTAATGTATAACCTTCCTAATTTTTAATTCTTATGGGATTTATGGGTTTTCTCCATTGTTGCTTTCATCTTTCAATATTCAATTTCATTTACAAACAATCGTCTTTTCCATTCATCAACAAGTAGAATCCTTCCCATTGTTTTTCTTATCTCTCATTGCTAGTTTTATCTACCAGCAGACCCAAGGCTTGTTTGTAAAAACAAATCTTGTCATTCCTCTCACTGCCAAAGGGCCCAATGTCTCTTCTCTCCACCTGGAGGCATCCGCACATTCCAGGGAACTGTCAGTGGGACCAGGGTTAATCACGGGCTTGGAGACTACTGCAAACAGGGTGTCAAAACATCCATTCACAAATTCCTCTGTGCTAACACCGGTGCCGAGTAGGAAGAGTCTAACATCTGTGACAAACTCCTGCACGTTCCCAGCAGCTTCAGCAGCCGTGTTTGTACACACATTGCAGGAAAGTGTGCTTGTGAATTCTCAGCCAGTCTGAGAAGCATTTCAAAGGTTTCTGCAACTGGTCGATCGATCGATCTGTCATTGTTTTGAAGGGTTAAAAAAAAGAAATTAGAGTAAGAGTTTAAAACAGCTACATTACAACTTACTGATACCCCAAATGAATTTTTGCATTAGAATTTTTGAGGAGACAAACTCCTCACAAACTACAACAACTGTCTTTTGTTTATGGGGAAACACCATACAAGTAATGTCTCCACAGAATTAATAATCCGTGTTTTCTTTGCAGGTTCCATTCAACACAGCCTAAAAATATATGTTTCAGGAAATAATTGTAAGCTGAATTATTAAGTTACAAAATGCAGCAGAGGCCTGTTGTAGCTGTCTATGTACGTGTGGTGGTTTCAGGCAGATTTTGGGAGAAACCCTCCCACGGGGCCCCCCTCCCCTCCTCCAACTGGTTCGGGAAAAAAGATTTCCTCAGAGAGAAGTGGAAAAAACCTGTTTATTAAACAGGCAAAGCACTCCCAGCACAATACCCGATGACAAGAGCTTCGTGCCGCTTACGGAGGGATAACAAACTTAAAGAAAGTCTCCTCGAGGGTCGTCACTGTGCTCCACCGCTCCGTCTCTGCTGACGCTGGGAGAAAAGGAGATGTGCAGGGCTGGTCTTGGTGGGGTGAGTCCCCTGTGGAGGCCCCCGGTGCTTCCCCAGGTCCTTAGTCCGGAGAGGTTGGAACAGTTCCGAGGAGAGGACAAAAAAAAGCAAAAAGGAAGGAAAAAAGGACAAAAAAAAAAAAAGAAAAAAAAAGCAAAAAGCTTCAGCTATTCTACAGCGTCTAACTACGCTAGCACTAAACTAACTAACTGCCGGGGCAAAAAAAACAACAGAGCTTCTTTTGTCTTGCCGTGTTCCAGCTCCCCCGCTTCAAGGTCACTCCGATGAGCAGGGTTTTCCTGGGGAAAAACAAACCGCGCTTGCCCTCCCCCCTGCACCCAACAGACGATTGGGGATACACAGTCACCCCAGGACATCTTCCACCCCTTATCCCCATATCGTTGACTTACAGACAGAACCAATATATATTCCACATAAAACTTCCATCCATTCTCCCCACAGAAAAAAAAAGAATACAAGCAATACCCTCTCACTTACACATTTCCTTCTATTTCATTCTGCGTGGTTTAATGTACAGACAATGGCAATAACATTCAGCAGACAGTGATGTTTGTAAATGATTCTCACCCAACAATCAGATCTCCCTGAGGTACACATTGTGTTGTTCCATCTTTCTGCATTATCCACCATGTGCAACCTAGTCCCTGAGCAAAGACAACCCCACGAATGGGTTTGTCTGAACTTGAGGCACACTTGATCCACACTGTCTTCCCTAACAGACCTCTGGCATGCACCACTGGGACTTTATCTCCATCTATTGTATGCAGAGGCTCAGCCTGCGCAGGGCCTGCTCGGTTGGTGGAGCCTCGGGTGTTGACCAACCAGGTGGCCTTTGCCAAATGCTGCTCCCAATTCTTGAAAGATCCCCCACCCAATGCTTTCAATTGGGTTTTTAACAATGCATTGTGCCTCTCCACTTTGCCTGCAGCGGGTGCATGGTAGGGAATATGGTACACCCACTCAATGCCATGTTCCCTAGCCCAGGTGTTAATAAGGCTGTTCTTGAAATGAGTCCCGTTGTCTGACTCAATTCTCTCGGGGGTACCATGCCTCCACAGGACTTGCTTTTAAAGGCCCAGGATGGTGTTTCGGGCAGTAGCATGGGGCACAGGGTAGGTCTCCAGCCACCCCGTGGTGGCTTCCACCATTGTGAGCACGTAGCGCTTGCCTTGGCGGGTTTGGGGAAGGGTGATGTAGTCAATCTGCCAGGCTTCCCCATACTTATACTTGGACCATCGCCCGCCATACCATAGGGGCTTCACCCGCTTGGCCTGCTTGATGGCAGCACACGTCTCACAGTCATGGATAACCTGAGAAATACTGTCCATGGTTAGATCCACCCCTCGGTCTCGGGCCCACTTATAGGTGGCATCTCTGCCCTGGTGACCTGAGGCATCATGGGCCCATCGAGCTAGGAACAACTCTCCCTTGTGTTCCCAATCTAAATCAATCTTTGAGACCTCTATTTTTGCTGCCCGATCTACCTGCTCGTTGTTTCGATGCTCCTCATTAGCTCTACTCTTGGGGATGTGGGCATCTACGTGGCGAACTTTCACAGGTAGTCTCTCTACCCTGGTAGCAATGTCTTTCCACTCCTTAGCAGCCCAAATTGGTTTCCCTCCACGCTGCCAATTAGCCTCTTTCCACCTCCTCAGCCATCCCCACAGAGCATTGGCTACCATCCATGAATCGGTATAGAGGTAGAGCCTCGGCCACCCTTCTCTTTCAGCAATATCCAAGGCCAATTGAACAGCCTTGAGTTCTGCAAGTTGACTTGATCCACCCTCTCCTTCAGTGGCCTCAGCAACCTGTCGTGTGGGGCTCCACACGGCTGCTTTCCACTTCCGGTTCATCCCTACAATACGACAGGAACCGTCAGTGAAAAGGGCATAATGCGTCTCCTCTGCTGGCAATTGGTTGTATGGTGGAGCCTCTTCAGCCAGTGTCACTTGCTCTTGTTCTTCATCTGTGAGGCCAAAGTTTTCACCCTCAGGCCAATTGGTAATTATTTCCAAAATCCCAGGGCGATTCAGTTTACCCATACGGGCGCGCTGCGTAATAAGAGCAATCCACTTGCTCCATGTGGCATCAGTGGCATGATGGGTGGAGGGAACCTCCCCTTTGAACATCCACCCTAGCACAGGCAGTCGAGGTGCCAGGAGGAGTTGCGTCTCTGTACCAATCACCTCCGAAGCGGCTTGAACTCCTTCATAGGCTGCTAAGATTTCCTTCTCAGTTGGGGTGTAATTGGCTTCAGACCCTCTGTAGCTTCGGCTCCAGAATCCCAGGGGTCGGCCTCGAGTCTCCCCAGGCACCTTCTGCCAAAGGCTCCAGGACAGGCCATTGTTCCCGGCTGCTGAGTAGAGCACGTTCTTCACATCTGGTCCCGTCCTGACTGGGCCAAGGGCTACCGCATGAGCGATCTCCTGCTTGATCTGGGGAAAAGCTTGCTGCTGCTCAGGGCCCCAGTGGAAATCATTCTTTTTGCGGGTGACCAGGTAGAGAGGGCTCACAATCTGACTATACTCGGGAATATGCATCCTCCAGAAACCTATAGCACCTAGGAAAGCTTGCGTCTCCTTCTTATTGGTTGGTGGGGACATCGCTGTAATCTTGTTGATGACCTCAGTGGGAATCTGCCGCCGTCCATCTTGCCACTTTATTCCCAGGAACTGGATCTCATGAGCTGGTCCCTTAACTTTACTCTTCTTGATAGCGAAACCAGCTCCCAGGAGGATCTGGATGATTTTCTTTCCCTTCTCAAACACTTCTGCTGCTGTGTTCCCCCACACAATGATGTCATCGATGTACTGTAGGTGTTCCGGAGCCTCACCCTTTTCCAGTGCAGCCTGGATCAGTCCATGGCAGATGGTGGGGCTGTGTTTCCACCCCTGGGGCAGTCGGTTCCAGGTGTACTGCACGCCCCTCCAGGTGAAAGCAAACTGAGGCCTGCATTCTGCAGCCAGAGGAATGGAGAAAAAGGCATTAGCAATGTCAATTGTGGTGTACCACTTTGCTGCCTTGGACTCCAGCTCGTACTGGAGTTCCAGCATGTCCGGCACAGCAGCGCTCAATGGTGGAGTCACTTCGTTGAAGGCACGGTAGTCCACAGTCAATCTCCATTCTCCGTCAGGCTTGCGCACAGGCCAGATGGGGCTGTTGAAGGGTGAGTGGGTTTTGCTGACCACCCCTTGGCTCTCCAGCTCACGGATCATCTTGTGGATGGGGATCACAGCATCTCGAGTTGTTCTATACTGTCGGCGATGCACTATTGAAGTGGCAATTGGCACTTGTTGCTCTTCCACCTTCAGAAGACCTACAGCAGATGGGTTCTCTGATAGTCCAGGCAAGGTATTCAACTGCTTAACACCCTCTGTCTCCACAGCTGCTATCCCGAATGCCCACCTAAATCCCTTTGGGTCTTTGAAATACCCATTTCGGAGGAAGTTTATGCCCAAAATGCATGGAGCTTCTGGGCCAGTCACAATAGGGTGTCTCTTCCACTCATTTCCAGTCAGGCTCACATCAGCCTCCACCAAAGTAAACTCTTGTGAACCCCCTGTCACCCCAGCAATGGAAACAGATTCTTCCCCCACATGTCTTGATGGAAGTAATGTGCACTGCGCACCAATATCAACCAAGGCCTCGTATTTTTGTGGTTCTGATGTGCCAGGCCAACGAATCCACACAGTCCAAAATACACGGTTTTCCCTAGCCTCTACCTGGCTAGAGGCAGGGCCCCTCTAAGCCTGGTTATCCTTCTTTCCTTGAGCATATGTCTTAGAGGTTCCTTCAAGGGGGTCGGACATGTCATCGTCATCATACCTGGCAGTTCGGCTATGGGCAACTGGAGCCGCTTCCCTTTTGGTGGAACTCCCTCTTTGAGTCTTGACTTCCTTCAATTCACGCACCCGTTGTGCCAGGGCAGCCATAGATTTTCCATCCCATCTGTTCATATTTTCTCCACAGTCCCGCAGGAAGAACCACAGCTCAGCACGTGGAGTGTATCCTCTCTCCCTAGCCGGGGAGCGTCTACGTTGGCTACCAGAACCTCTGATCTGCACTGCTGAGATTTGGAGAAGGTCCTCTCTAATCTCCTCCCTGAGTTTCTTATGGTTCTCATCTATCTTATCCTCCAGTTTCTGTAGACGTGTTTCTACAGCTGCGATCCTGGCATGTGTTGGGCCATGCACAGCATCTGCATATGCTCGGAGCTTCTTTGCCATATCAAGCACCGTCTCCTCCATGTCCTCCCGCTTCATTACTGCTAAAGCAGAAGCGTATTCTAATGGCCCGAGTCGTATAAGTTTTCGCCACATCACAGACGTACATGATACCAAGTCTGGGTTCCTAGTGTTTATATCATCTGAGAAAACCATCTCTGCCACTGCCATTTCTCTCAAGCGTTGAATCCCTTGTTCTATGGTCTTCCATGGGGTTTGCTGCATATAGAGATCATCTGCACACAAGTTTCTTTCTGCCACACTTCCTAGGACCCGTATCCAGAGACTGCAAGGACTAGCCTCTCTCATCATCTCCTGGTCGATGACTGGATCATGTGACAGGGATCCCAGATGCCTCGCTTCAGTGCCATCCAGAATTGTAGCCTCGCCTGCAGCATCCCAAAGACGGACTAACCAACTAATTATAGATTCATCAGGTTGTCGCCGGTAATCTTTTCTTAGGCCCCGAAGGTCCTTCAGGGAAAAGGAATCAATATTTGCTTCTGATCCTGTGCTAGAAGCTTTGGCTTCTGATTTTGGTGAAGGTCCTTCTCTTGGGTCATCATCGTCCACTGGTCGATCGGTTTTGACTGTATGCTTCTTTGCCGGAGCAACTGCCAGGGGCTTAGGCTTACGGTCTGCTTTAGCTGCCAACTCAGGTTCAGGTTCTAGTTTAGCTGCTGGCTTCATAACTGGAGTGTTGGCTGTAGCCTGAGTGACTGGGGTGGCTGTTGATTTGTATCCCTTCCCCCCTGCCTCTGTCTGCTGCCCTACAGTCTCTAGCAATGTGCGATAAGCATATGCCAGGGCCCAGCTTACTGCAGCCATCTTCTCCCCCTTAGAGCCATCATGGTACCTCTCTTTCAGGTATTTCCCCAACTCCACTGGATTCTGAATTTGTTCCCGTGGAAAATCCCAGACTACAGGGTCAGAGAATTCCTTGAGGAGTTGGCCCATATCCTCCCATTCTCCACACCACTCATGATTTCCTCTGCCTGGGTCAGGAGTTTTATCAGCCCCTCTAGAAATCTCAGCCCATATTCTAGAGAAGCTGCAGACTGTATAGAGGAGGCTTACCAGATGACATACCAGAAAGATGGTCTCTTTAACACTCAGGGGAAACTCAACATTCTCCAACAATGACTTAACCGATTCAGAGGAGAAGAAGGAAACAAAAGACTGCAACGCTTCATCCTCTGCTCCTCTTCCCACAAACAGGGTGAATAACCATAACCATGACCCATACATAGTAGGAAAAGATCTCAGCACCTTTATAAACTTCCTACAAATGATTATGATTAAACCAAGGCCAATAGCTACTCTAATCCGTGTCCCTCTGCTGTAAAAACTGCGTATTAGTGACAATATTGGGGCTATCTCTGGATATGCAAATAAACCTAAGGACCACAAAGGTATTAAGACCTCAAAGAAGCCTAAGGATCCAAAACACAGCAAGGCCCCCATCCCAAGAGACATGAGGTCAAACAGCATAATTACTGACTGCTAAATATTAATCAGTACAGGGTTTTTCCACTCTCTCGTGCCCCACGTATGGGTGCCAATAAGTTTGTGGTGGTTTCAGGCAGATTTTGGGAGAAACCCTCCCACGGGGCCCCCCTCCCCTCCTCCAACTGGTTCGGGAAAAAAGATTTCCTCAGAGAGAAGTGGAAAAAACCTGTTTATTAAACAGGCAAAGCACTCCCAGCACAATACCCGATGACAAGAGCTTCGTGCCGCTTACGGAGGGATAACAAACTTAAAGAAAGTCTCCTCGAGGGTCGTCACTGTGCTCCACCGCTCCGTCTCTGCTGACGCTGGGAGAAAAGGAGATGTGCAGGGCTGATCTTGGTGGGGTGAGTCCCCTGTGGAGGCCCCCGGTGCTTCCCCAGGTCCTTAGTCCGGAGAGGTTGGAACAGTTCCGAGGAGAGGACAAAAAAAGCAAAAAGGAAGGAAAAAAGGACAAAAAAAGAAAAAGAAAAAAAAAGCAAAAAGCTTCAGCTATTCTACAGCGTCTAACTACGCTAGCACTAAACTAACTAACTGCCGGGGCAAAAAAAACAACAGAGCTTCTTTTGTCTTGCCGTGTTCCAGCTCCCCCGCTTCAAGGTCACTCCGATGAGCAGGGTTTTCCTGGGGAAAAACAAACCGCGCTTGCCCTCCCCCCTGCACCCAACAGACGATTGGGGATACACAGTCACCCCATGACAGGTTCTTTGCAGGTTCCATTCAACACAGCCTAAAAATATATGTTTCAGGAAATAATTGTAAGCTGAATTATTAAGTTACAATATGCAGCAGAGGCCTGTTGTAGCTGTCTATGTACGTAAACACATTTGCTCTCTCATCTCATGAGTCATTCTGCAAGTTGCAAGAAACAGCTGAGTATTCTCAGTAACTCCAAGTAACTCATTCCTTCTACCATCCTGAGTGGATGGGCAAAAGTGACATGAAACAATATAAAGAACTCTTCAATTCTATCAAAACTTAACTCTTAAAAGTTCTGTTTTTATTCAGGGGAAGCAGATGTACCAAACACACAGGAGAACAGGATTTTCACCAGCGCTGTTTGGTCTGGCAGTTGGTATGGTCAAGAGCTGCTTTCCTCAGGAACTGAGGGATAATCCCTCTCGAAGCCTCAAGGACTGCATGATGAGTAAAGCCTGGATGGACCAACTTGCATTCCACCTGTTAGATGGTAATCCTTACATACTCTGAGCAGTGTTTAATAAAGCAGTTAAAGGATACTGGAAAAACCTCCTCTCCTGACCTGATCTGTGATTTGAGGGTAAGAAAAGAGATCAGTTTTCAAAAGAGTAATGTGGTGGTGTGTGTTCTATTTTATCTGTTTTGTGTACTTTTATATATATTTAATGCAATGGTTTGTTCTTTGTACCTCCCTGTTCAGTTAATGGTTTCAACCTGTTTACCACTTAGTTAGCCCTCACCGTTAAATGTCAATCATCCCTTCCCCCTTGTTCCAAGTTGTCAATCCTCTCTCTCTCCCCTTGGGTGCCCTGTCTATCACTCCAGAACCCTTCCCTGGCTTCTGGAAAGCTCCAGGGAGGGCGTCGAGTGATAGGCTGGGTGCCGGGAATTCCCCTCCCAACGTTTTGTGATTGGTTCCCGGTTCCATGGTTACTCCCCTTGTTACACCCCCCAAGAATTTTGATTCGCTGTTACAGAAGAGACCACACCTACTTTGTTTCCCTTTTAAGCTCATGCATGCCTGATCTTGCCGTCTTTTCTGGGCGGAGGGTCAGAGAGTTCTGAGCCCCGTGCTGCCTCTCCCTTCAATAAAATCCTGTTATACCCTGCCCAGAGGAGTCGCCTTTTGTTTAGCTGCCGTGGGTTGCATTTACCGTCTGCTGACCGTCGCTGTGTGGGGAACCAAGGCCCCCCAGGGAGGAGGTGGCTCGCCTGGCTTACCACCCAACCTCGTACGTTGCTGTGGTGCACAAGACTGAGCTAGCCCATGGCCGCACTCGACAGCGCGAGGAACAGCACCGCGACAGAGTAAAAGAGTGTTTCCATTGAGGAATTCCCTAGATCTGCCTGAGAAGGTTGCCCTTCAGAGAAGGCAATGAAACAATATATGCATCCAAAAGAAAATTAGCTCAGTGTTGAGAAAAAAACTACTGAAATACATGCTACAAATATTAACCAATTTTATACACAGAATGGCTACAACTCCTTAACTTTTATTTCAAGTCATACAAGTATCCATGTGACTCCTTCTGGGGGATGTGTTGTACCACAGCCCTGCCCTGGGAGAGAAATTCCTTTCTCCTGGTGTCCAGTCTGGGCCTCCCCAGCTGCCCTTTGCATTAATCTTTTCTTCCTCTGGCTGTTTTCTATTATGTCAAAGGGATCCACCATCTCTGAAAGCACCCTTCAATCCCTCCCAGGGCTCTCCTCTGCTGTCCTCAGTCTCCACTCCACTGAGCACACAGCTCCTTTGTCCCTATACAGTGGTCAAGGGCTTGAGGCCAAGAGCACCTGCACAAGAGGGATGGTTCTTTTCCATAGGAAGGAAACCACAGAAGCCCAGCATTGAAAGGTGAAAGTCCATCACCAGAGGCCAAGGTTAGCCAGAACTGTTTATCTTGGCAGCTTTTGTCTGGGAGCAATCCTTGGATAGATGGAATTTTTGAGGCCATATTCCAGTTTTGGCCATGGGCACATGGAGGAGGAGGATGGTTCTTTTCCACAGGAAGAAAAGCACAGCCCCAGTGTTTCAGTGCAGCTGAGAGCAGGCCCAAGGGAAGCCAAGGGAAGCTAGATTGGTCAGTCCTGGTGTTGTGGGTGAATTAAGTTGAATAGGACAGTTGTGGGTTGTTGTTCGGTGGGGTTGTTCGGGCTGGGTTTGTGTTTGGAGTTTGGGTTTTCCACTTTGTGATGAGTGACCAGCGGGGGGAAGCTGAGAGGGGACGGCACGAGGGAGCTTTGGCCGGAGGAGTGACATCATGGAGGACGGGATTGGTGCAGAGCGGCAGCCAATCACTGACTGAGGTGCAAAATGATTGGACAGAAATGCGCCGTCGGGTTGGACCAATCAGGACCCCGAGATGGGAGCCAATGAGAAGAGAGATGATTTGGATCCACCTGGTGTTGCTGTGTGTAATTTTGTGTTTTAATACCCGATGGTTTATACCTTTCCCCCCCGGAGTGGTAGTTTAGCCTAGGTTGTCTGTTGTCTCTAATACCGACCCCTTTTCCCAAACCTTCCCTGTCAATCCTTCCTAGTGCCAGCCCCTGTCTGAACAGCCCCTTGGGGAATCCCCTATTCCTCGAGGCTCCATTAGTCTGCTTATATAAATCTCATCACATTAGCCTTCCCACTGGGTTTATGTTTTGTAAACTTTCCCTTGTGTCCCTCCTTGGTCTTCTCCCTATTGCCTCCTTAACCCCCAAACTCCACCCTGCTTCTGTCCCTTAAAACCCATAATCCAGGTTTGTCCTCGGTCTTTACCTCTGCACTGTATTCGAGTTACGTGACGTTAATAAAGGAATCTCAGACTGCATGTGAAGCCCACTTAGCTTCTTTATACACTGACCAGCAGTGGCCACTTGGGACTGTAGGAGCCCAGGGGTGTGTCATGTCTCCAAAAAGTGCCTTATCACCAGGCACAAGATGACAACCTGGAGGCTATAAAAGGTCAGCCCGGGGACAGGTGGGGTCCTCTGGAGGTACTGGTGACCAAAGGAGCACCCAGCACATGTGCTGTCTCTTTTTGATTCAAGTCTGCTTTGTCCTTGGGGACCTTAGGCTTATCTCAGGTCCCTCTTTCCAGTTGTTGCTTTCATTAATAAAAACCCAGTTAACCTAATCATGGTGACTGGCTCCTTTGGGTTTTTGGTTGGTTGGTTTTGGTTTTGTTTGTTATTTTTTACCTTTCCCTGTCAGCTCTGGGCAGAGCTCTGTAACTGCATCTGACACTTGCCTGTGGCACTGTGGAGGTGGCCAGGGGGACCTTCCCCAAGCTCTGTGCACAGGAATGCACATCAGCCCAGGCCGGGGGTGCTCAGTGCCCGGTCAGTTTTGCTGTCTGGCTGTGGCTCTGGACGCTTCCCTTGGAGCGTCTCCAGGCAGGGAACGTTGGAGCTGTCACCACCGTGGTGTCACAGAGAGGGGAATGCTGGGGCTGTCCCGCTCCTGCCCCGGCCCCAAGAGCTCTGCCAGCGCCTGGAGGAGACACAAAGGCTGAGCCCAAGGGTGAGAACTGCAGAAGGGGCTGAGCTGGGAGGGAGGCAGCAGGATCATGGAGTCCAGGCCCTGGCCCTGCACAGACAGCCCAAGAGTGGCAGCCTGGGCATTCCCGGGAGCGGTGTCCAAAGGCTCCTGGAGCTGCATAATGGGTTTGAACAATGAAATCTTGTTCACTGTTGTTTAACAGAATTACTTTAACTTCTAGATAATTTGCATCAATTCCTCCTTCCATGATATGAACACTTTTCAAGGCCAAGCTGCACAAGCAGTGATCAAACCAAAGCGTCCTGGAGGAATCAGAATTCCTGTTCCTGTATTGTTAACTCTCATTGGCTTCTGATTTATCCTAATTAATTCTAATGCATGAAGGTCCAGCCCTGTAGGCTCTGGGATGGCCCTGCCAAGGGCCATCACACCCAGAACAATTTCCCAGGATGTCCAAGTCTCACTGTCCATGGTTGTATTTGCAAACTGGGTGCAGCTGTGCACACCCAGAGAGTTTCCATTTCCCCAATGGGCCCATGTTAAGGGTGTGGAGCACAATGGGGAGATGGGTTCTCCATCGGGACAGGTTCCCATCTCCTCATTTTTTCAACAGCTCTTTTGACAACCCCTTCACCCATTCAATCAATCCTGCAGCTTGTGGATAGTCAGGTACATGAAAAACCCAGCAGCCTTAATCACTGTATTTTTCACTGTAACAGACAAAGCATTCTGCATCACAGTATCAGCAAACCCTGTAAAAATACCAATTTCAGCCCTTCCTCCTTTATTCCTTGTATTCAATTTGTAAAGCTTACCACAGACATTTGGGTCTTGTTCTTTTCTGTCAGGTACTAAGTGTTACAGAGAGTAGCCCAAGCTAAAAAATTAGTATTGTCACCATTATTTCACATTATTCATCTTTATTTTATATAAAAATATATATTATTCTGTTGTGTTATATTATATATCTGTCATTATTATTCATATTAATATCATTATCATTATTTCACTTGCACAAATGAACCTGAGCTGAAGATTTAAACCTTCCTCTGTCACTTCATGTGGGAGCATTCTAAAACCAATTCTTCCTTCTGTGGTGCTGTTTCCAATGTGCTGTTAACAAAATCCATCCTCACCTTCCCAAATGCACAAGTTCTTTTCCTTTTTCCATATGCAATTTTTGGATGCATTTGAACACATCTAGTAGTTCAGCCTCTTTTAATCAACTGCCCCAGTGCTCTCAGGGTGCTCTGACCTCAGCCCACTCCAGAGCCAGTGAACTCTAGGGAAGGGCTTCCCATCCAGGGATTTTGGACAGGATTCCTCACATTTACATTTAAAAAGTGACGTTTTGGTGTGATCTGGCCAGACTATGCCAGTGTTGTTTTACCAGTGGGCAGGGTCAGCACCAAAGACACCACCTGATGGAATCAGTGTCATTTACTACAGCTCAAAGCAGCAAAGGAGCACAAAAGGAGCAGCTCAGCAATCCACCCAACCATCATTACCAAAGATTGCCAGCAGGGATTGAAAAAGATCCATCACCAGTTCCCCTCAGACTTTCCCATCACCCACATCCACACATCAGCTGGGGGAAGCTGTCCCAGCCAAGGACTGGAGAGCCACTCCCGGACACTGGGAATTGCTACAGGTGCCTCCAGCCACAGGTGAGGCTCCAACCTGGCTGTGAGAGGGCCCAGCTCTGATAGTGCTGAATAAACAAACTGACAGCACTTCTAGTGAAGGAACAGCTGGTTTCATTCTCCTGGTTGGTTTCTCCCAAAGCCTGGCCAGGGCCCAAGGAGGAACCAAGGGAGGTGACTTTGACCATCCAGCCCCAAACAAGGCCAGATGTCAGATTTCATGGCCTTGTCTGGCTTGTAAACACAGAAAGGTCAATACATGTCTCACTAATGAGTGGATGCATCTGTCACAGAGCTAATGACCATGCATATTTCACTAATGAGCAGATACAAAGGTAACCTTTGTTTGGAAGGTTGATGCAGAGGTCACCTTTGGCTCAGGGCCTGCTGTTCAGGCCTCACTCAGGCCTCTTGTCCAGGCCTGGGATGAGCAGGGACATCTTTCACCAGATCAGGTTGTTCAGAGCCCTGTCCCAGTGAGAGAAATAAGGATTCTAAAGTGTCAATCTCATAAGCTACTAAGTGTCCAGGTTATTAATAATAAGCTACTAAGTGTCCAGGTTATTAATTGACAGCAATTAGTTGTTTGTAGCCTCTATTTTATATATTGATGTTATCTGTTATTTGTAAGTTATTCATTTAATGTATTGATGTTACCAGTTCTCTGTACCCCAAACCCCAGTTCTGTGTGTTTCCCCAGTCGCTTCCCAGTTCCGGAAAGTCCCTACACCCCTTACCTTATAATAAGTTAGGCCCCGCTGCTCTCCAGACAGCCTGAGCCATCATTGTCTCGCCACCGAACACAACATTGACACCGCCCATCTTACCATCAGCTCCTCCCCGCCTGCTCGTCAACCCAGAAACCTCGCCCACTCCTCGCCTGCTCCGGGCCCAGCTCCGCCCCTTATGGAAATCAGGCAGGCAGGCCGGAAGGGCACTGGACACCAACAACCCCCGAGGACGACGAGCCGACCCGAAATCTGGGAAGACGAAACGCAGTGCTGGGTGAGGAAAGAGCTCATGTACCCGCTGACGTCCTCCAGCCGCTCCTGAGAATGTCATCATAACCTCGGAGACCCTCGCTAGGAAACACCCCCCCGGACCTGAGAGCCCTGAGTGAGACCTATTGGACTCCCGTGAGGCGAGGCTCCCGACTCTGCGGCTGCGCGGCGGCAAAGTCGTCTGGACCTCCTCCTCGGCGGTGTCTGGTCTGAGCAGCGGTGGCGTAGGCATCCCATCCCCGAGCCGTCCCTCGTTTAAAGAGCTGAAATAATAAAGGCATCAAAGGAGCTAACACCGTCTCCTGCCCTGATTATTTCTAACAATTTGGGGGTTCGTCCGGGAGTGCCACGCCCAGAAGAGGACCGAAGAAGGGAAGGCGCCGCCCGACTTCGGACTCCTGGGGACAGCTGGCGAGCTCCGGACCCTGCGAGGGACACCGCTCCGAGAGGACAGCGCCGAGGAGCACTGGTAAGTATAGCCGGTGGCGGGAGTGGAGGTGAGCGAGTGCGGTGTGAATGAGACGGGGGCCGGCAGCTCGGACCTCCGAAGCGAGTGTGGACCCCTTAATACCGCGGTTCCGGACTCCCGCGAGGGAGCCGGCCGGGAACAGGGGGAAGCGAGTGAAGCCGGAGTGAGTGAGGCGCCTCCAGGGGCGTAGTGGGTCCCCCTCCGAACGGGCGGAGGAAAGAGTAGGTGTGAGTGGCCCGTGTGAGGTTGGTA
Organism: Hirundo rustica; assembly: GCF_015227805.2. Taxonomy (NCBI): domain Eukaryota; kingdom Metazoa; phylum Chordata; class Aves; order Passeriformes; family Hirundinidae; genus Hirundo; species Hirundo rustica. The sequence continues at coordinate 366 of NW_026690581.1, read as the reverse complement.
GGTGACTGGCAGGAGGCCCCACTGGGGATTCCCCCCCCACAAGGGTAGTGGCTGAGGCCCTGAGGGCGGGTCGACAGGCTACCCGGGGTAGTGGCTGAGGCCCTGAGGGCGGGTCAGCAGGCTACCCAGCGGGTCAGATAGGATAGCGGCTGGGGTCCTGAGAGCGGACCTACGGGCTACCAACGAGGGGGTGCGCCGTTTAGGCGTAGGATAGTGGGAGCCAGGGGTGAAAGGCCTGTACTGGGCGGGGGGTGTTCCAAAGGGGGAATACGCTACCGGGTACAGGTGACCTGCCTTGGTCGGGGGTAGACACGCTTTCCGGGTGGGACGGAGGGGTACCACTGGTCGGGGGTGTCTACGCTGTCC
>NW_026690580.1:0-15262 GCF_015227805.2 Hirundo rustica | reverse complement strand
TTCACGGTGGGATTGGCTTCCAAATTGGAGGCTGCTGCAAAATGCATTTATGACAGTCACTGTAATCACTGCAGAGTGATAACATGGTGTGTTATATTTACATGTTGGAATTGTTGTAACCTTTTGTTCCGGGAAATGGAGTATTGAGGCTTTTCTAGAAAGGGACACAGTCTCAAGAAAAAAGGGACATTTGATAAAGAGCAGAGAATAGCAACTCATTAAGCATGCTTTAATAGGAATGTGAATTATAGCTCCGAGTAATGAACATGAAGAGCATGTCATTGAAGAACAAGAGATGATGGTACTATGCATAATACCTAAATCTAAGCTCTGTTATCAAAAGATTTGTTCTGAAGGTTGTCGTTCATCTGTAGGTCAAAGCACTGATTGAAGTACTGAGGCCTGAACAACAGCCCCTGAGCCAAAGCTGACCTCTAGGTGAACCTTCCAACCAAATGTCATATTTGTATCTGCTCATTAACAAAGCATTATTAGAAATATGATCTCGGTATGTATTCATTGGCAAAACATGGATTTACCTTTCTTTATTTGGAAACCAGGCCCCATCTGGCTTTGTTTGGGGCTGTAGGATCAAAGTCAACTCCCTTGGTTCCTCCTTGAGCCCTGGCCAGGTTTTGGGAGAAAGCAAATGGACAATGAAACTAGAGGTTCCCACACTAGAAGTGATGTCAGCTTGTTTGTTTAACAGTGTAAAAGCTGGGCCCTCTCCCAGCGAGGTTGGATCCTCACTGTCTGCAAAGGTGGATGCACCTGCAGGAATTCCCAGTGTCCAGCAGTGGCTCTCCTGTGCTTGGCTGTGAAAGGGTTAAAAGCACTGTGCCTGGGCATCCTTGGACAAGAATAAGATACACATGGGAGCTAAAAATGTTAACCACAAGCTCAAGACACATGATGAAACTTGTCAAGAAATAGGGAACAAAACTTGCAGAAATGAAGGACAGATCTTGTTAAAACCAGTGAGGAAGTCACTGAAACGGCAAACAAGAGACTCTGCATGCCTAGAGGAGAAAGGTGAAAAGGGCACAGGGATGAAGACATCCAGCCTTCATCAGGGGACCACCGAGGAGGACGTGGAGCCTGCCTCAGTGCCACCACCAGGGTGCTGTGCCTGCGCCTCACCTATGCTAATGATAGTAATGAGTTCTAAGATATAGTTTACATAACCCCACCTTTTCTAAGGAAAACTACAACTATGCATGAAGTGTAACCATATATTGTAATCTACTCTGTGCCTCTGTGTGTGCTGTTGGGAGGAGATATACCCACGCACCCGGCACACTGAATAAAGCAAATCCCCGCTTCTTGAACTTTGTCTCGGAAGTGTCTCTTGTCCTGGTTTGGGATGATTCACTTCCATGGGTTTCTGTCAAGTCCCAGTAGCACCTCGGTGCCATATTGTTCCACAGCCTCACAATGCTCTCCTGGCTTCCATGGGGTCCCTCTGTGACTCACTGCAGCCTTGGTTCCATGAGGGTCTCTTGGGTTCCATGGTGCACAAGCCTTTGTCACATCTGAGCCTCGCTTCCAGGAGTTCCATTGACTGACAGTGGCCGTCTGCATTCCATGAGGCCCAGCTAGATCACAGCAGAGCCTTGCTTTCATCAGGCTCTGATACCTGTTCTGCCAACTGACGGGGCCGACTTAAAGAACACAGAAACCCATGGAAAGAATGGTCTTATTCTACTGTGAGTATTAAGGCAACTCAAAAGAAAAATTATACATCCAATAAAACTATGTGCTTGGCTTTAGCAACAAGCAAAAAGAAGCAAGGTCATGCACCTAATCATTATTACAGGAGAGAAAGGCTAGGGATTGAGAAAGATCCATCACCAATTGCCTCAATACTCCACCATCATCCACAGTCTGCAGTCACTGGGGAGCCCCATTTCACAGCAAGGACCTGGAGAACGCTTCCAAGCAATTAGGAAAATCCTTACGTGGCGCATCCACCTGTAGATGAGGTCTCTGAATTTGCTCTGAAATTAGGTCCAGTTTTTATAGGCCCAAATCAGCAAATCAAAGTGACTTGATTGTATTTTTAGCACATAAACTCCAGGACCTCATTGCACTTTTCCTGACTAGGAGGGGCCAGAACTGTGCCAGATCCCAGTCATCAGCTTGGAGGGTTTCCCCTAAAATATCCTACAAGCCTCTATTCATGTCAGATAAATTTCTTTCAGATAACTTAATGAGATTATGTGAAAGTCTCTAAAGCAGCTGGTTTGATGTTAAATAGCTGGCATAAACATCTCAGTCATCTATTTTTAGCTAAATAAAACTGATGCTGTTAGGCACATAATGCCCAGGGCTCGTCTTGTAAGTCAGCTCTGGCTGGAGCCGGCCACTCAGGCCTAAGCACATCAGGAGCTGAAGTGACCACGAATGGGAATAGCAAAAACACCCACTGGGACTGGCCCAGAGGCCCCGGGACTCCCTGGCATGGATCACCTCAGGAGACAGTATTTCAGGGAGCCCAAAGGACTTTTGGGAGAGCTGCTGTGGAGACAGAGGGAATTCCACAGCTGAATCCCTTGCCTGGGCTCCCACAGGACCCTTCTGCTGTGGGGCTGCTGAGGCTGGAGGAACAGCAGGTACCCATGGCCACCCCAAAACAGGGCCCCATTGGCAACAGGGCACCGACCGGGACTGCGGGACCCCATCCCTGGGATGAGTCAGGAACTGGAGAGCTGGGAGTGCTCAGCCAGAGCTGCTGAGCCTTCAACAGCCCCACATGGGCAGAGCGTGAGCCCAGTGGGGAGTGGCCACTGACAGGACTGTGGGGGCCTGAACCAAGTCCCAGCCCCACTGAGAGCGGCTGTGCCGGACACCCTGGAACTCCAGGACCAGCTGGAGTCTGAGGCAGCCAAGTGGTGGCACCATCAACGTTCCTTTCTTCCCCCTCAGAAAGGACACTGGGAAGCTGGGGAAGTGGGAATGAAAGGAGTAGGGATGGTGGAAGCTTTGGAAGCTGTAGAACAGCACTAACACGAGGAACACAAACTCTTCCTAGAAAGGAGGGCATAAATCCCTGGTGTCCAGCATCTTTCCCGAGAAACCCATTCCCAGAATAACCAACATGAAACCATCCTCCAATTCTCTGGATTGTGTCCTGACCCACTAAAACCTTTCCACTAGACTGAACCTCTGAAGTGGAATTGATGGAGGAAGCCTGAACCCTGAGCCATGCCAGGGTCAGTGCCCAGGAGCATCCCCTGGTGCTGTTTAACACCGGCTCTGCAGGAACTGGGAATGCAAACAGGACAAACTTGAGCATCTCCCACCATCAGATACCTCAGAGGTTACACAGCAGCACAGCCGTGACTCTCCCAAACTGGATTCAGGAATGACACCCCTAATGCAGCCATTAGATCCAGATCTACCCAGATCCCTTTGGCATTCCTGCTTTTGGTGTCTGTCTGCCTCCTCTCCCCTGCCCAAAGGAGGCTCCACTCTCCCCTCTCCCTGCCCTGACAAGAGAGTCACACAAATAAAGATGTGGGATTGCCAGGTGCTGAGGGGTTGTAGAAGGAGCCTTCTCCAGGTCTGGCCTGTTTCCAAAACCCACACTTGCTCCTGCAGCAAGAAACCTCCTCATTCACCCTCTTCCAGGGTGTCAAGCTCAGGAAGGGATTCCTGACACCCTGTCCATCTGGGAGAGCTCCTGTGTCTTCATATCAGGGGACAAAACCAAACACAGGAACCCGGGGGGCACTGGCATTGTGACATGGGGACATCTGTGTTTATTTCCCACTGACAAAAATGTGGAATGGTGCCAGAGCTTGTTTTGATCTACATCAAACTTTGACAAACGTCCCTCCTTCTGACAGCGACTCCTCTGCAGCTGCTCTGGGAGATCTCCTGGGCCGAGTCCAGGAAGAGGAGATTTCACTGGTGCTGAGGTGCTCGAGGGAGCCCATTTCAACGCTCTGCTGAAGTCCAAGGACATTGTGTTTCCCTAAGGAGCAACGTTCTTTTCTGGCACTCACTGCCCCATGAGGGACATTATTCAGTTGCTGCTGTTGGGTGAGTTACAGCCACAGGGAGAGGGAGGAGGAGATGATCCCACCCACGGCTGTTGCTGGGTCCAGACATTCGGTGGGATAAAGCTGAAACAGAGCTTCAGCATCTCTCCCAAAATCACAGAATGGCTTGGCTTGGAAGAGACCTTGAAGTTCATCTCGTCCTACTCCCTGCCATGGGTGGGACACCTTGCACTATCCCAGGCTGCTCCAAGTCCTGTCCAACCTGGCCTTGGACACTTCCAGGGAGCCAGGGGCAGCCACAGCTTCTCTGGGCAAGCTCTGATCTCTGCCCAGGTGAGGAGGGACAGGACCTGAGGGAACAGCTGGAGCTGGACCAGGGCAGGGCTGGATTGGAGATCAGGAAAAGCTTCTTCCCCCAGAGGGGGCTGGGGCACTGACCAGGCTCCCCAAAGAATGGGCATGGCCCCAAGGCTGCAACAATTCCAGGAACCTCTGGACACTGCTCCCAGGGGTGCTTAGGCTGCGATTGTTGGGCTGTCTGTGCAGGGCCGGGGCCTGGACTCCATGATCCTGCTGCCTCCCTCCCAGCTCAGCCCCTTCTGCAGTTCTCACCCTTGGGCTCAGCCTTTGTGTCTCCTCCAGGTGCTGGCAGAGCTCTTGGGGCCGGGGCAGGAGCGGGACAGCCCCAGCGTTCCCCTCTCTGTGACACCACGGTGGTGACAGCTCCAACGTTCCCTGCCTGGAGACGCTCCAAGGGAAGCGTCCAGAGCCACACCCAGACAGCAAAACTGACCGGGCACTGAGCACCCCCGGCCTGGGCTGATGTGCATTCCTGTGCACACAGCTCGGGGAAGGTCCCCCTGGCCACCTCCACAGTGCCACAGGCAAGTGGCACATAGAGTTACAGAGCTCTGCCCAGAGCTGACAGGGGGAGTTAATTAAAAAAAAAAAAAAAAAAAAAAAAAAAAAAAAAAAAAAGGCAAACAAAAAACCCCATACAAACCCAAAAACTCCCACCACCACAAAAAAGAACCAGAACAAAAGACCAAACAAACAAACAAACAAATTAAAAAAAAAAAAAAGGAAAATACCCCACGAAACCCCACAAAACCTAAAATAAAAGAGGTATCCTCCAAATCAACAAAACCAATCAAAACAAAAGAACAGGAAAATAAACCAAACCAACCAAAACAAACAAACAAACAAACAAACAAACAAAAAACCAAAAGAAAAACAAACAAGAAAAAGAGACGTTCCTCCCAGCAGAGCTGTTCCATCCCTCAGTTCTCACACTTGCAGGCACACAAGACATGGGCTGCAAAAAATGAGGACTCATTGGGCACATTTGCAGGAAAAGCAGGTTTAGGACAGGCCTTCAGCAAAACTGTTCTCAGGTGAGCAAAAAAGGCCCTTTTGGCAGCTGCGGGGCCATTGGAAATGCAGACCCCCAGCCCACAGGGGAGAAAAGGGCTCTGAATTCCCCTTCCCTCACACGTAAACCCTGTTCTCAGGCTGCTTCCCACACAGGATCCTTCTGGAGGACTGTGGAAATCTGAGAGTCAGCTCTGCCTTCTCTGTCTCCTGTGTCCTAACGCTGCCTGGGAGAAGAAATTTAGGCTCAGCTCCAGCGGCACAATCCCTCCCGGCCCAGAGCACAGCACCAGGAAGGTCTTTGCGTGCCAAGGCTTTGCTGCAGCCAAGGAAAGCTCCTGGCTCAGGGTCACCTTTCCTGCTCAGCCAGAGCCCCGAGTGCCCCAGCAGCAGCAGAGAATGGCAGCATTGCCACGGGCTGGCACAGGAGGGGAGATTTCCCCCTTAGGAAAAGCTCATATTCCAGTTGTTGCATTCAGGCAGCTCCAGCTCCCCCAGCTTTGGTTGCGCAGCAGCTGGAAATGCAAGTGCAGGAGCTCTGTTCATGCCCAGCCACAGCAGGTGACAGCAAGGACAGGGTCCTGGCAGCATGACATTTGCAGAAAGAGCCTTCAGCAAACACTGGGGCTGGAACTCTGTGTAGAAAATGGCCTGAGGGTCTCTGCAGGGAGGAAAAAAGGAACAAAGTTTCAGTTCTGGCCTTGCTAGGCAGCACTAAAATGGTTCCTTTTCATGGCAAGGTTCCATTGCCGGGTGTTTTCCGAGCCCCAGAGGAGAGCCCAGGGGGCCAAGGAACTGCGAGCGGGGACTGTGCAGGAGCCGGGCACAGCGAGAGAGCCCGGGCTGAAGGTCAGCCCCGGGGTGGGCAGGGACTGGGAGGGGGCACAGCCCGGGGGGTCCCGCAGAGCCTCCCTGCTCCAAAGCCCCACCTGCACCAGCGGGGCAGCTGCCGGGAGCCGTGTGCCAGGGCCGGGCCGCAGGTGGGTGTTCCAAGTGCCTCCAGGGGAGCAGCTTTTTGTCCGGATCTGGGGGCATTCCCGTGGGGCTGGGGTCCCTGGGAAGGTGCACGAGGACGGGGTGGAAGTGGTTGGTTTGTGGTTTTGTGTTTTGGATTATCTTTTGTGGCAGGTGATGGCTGGTTGAGATTATAGGGTTTTTTGGGGAGGATGGTGGTGTTATAAATAGGCAGGAGTCGATGTTATCTCCTTTTAATGCCTTTATTAGTGATTTCAGCAGAGGGACGGCTCGGGGTAGGGATGCCCTTGCCCACGCTGCACCAGCCGGACACCGCCGAGGAGGAGGTCTCGTCGGATCTGCGCCGCTGTCGTCGCAGAGCCGGAAGCCACGCCTCACGGGAGTCCCTAGGCTCGCTGATGGCTCGAATGTCTAGGGGGGGTGACTCTTAGTAGGGACTTCAGAGGTTATGGCGACTCCTCTCGGTGTTTATAGATGATCCTGGCAGCTACCTTGGCTCTTTCCCCACTCAGTGCTGCATTCCGTCTCTCTGGGTCTTGATCGGGCTCGCTGTTCTGAGCGGTTCTTGGTTCTAGACTCACTTCCGGCTATACTCGATTTGCATAGAGGCGGTGACAGGCCCAGAGCAGGCGAGGAGTGGGCGAGGCCCCCAAGTTGATGGGCAGGCTGGTATGTGGGCGGTGTCTCGGAGAGCAGCAGGGCTTACAGACTAAGGTAGGGGTGCAGGGAAAGTACGGGACGGGATGAATGTACAACAGTACATTAAACAGATAACTAACAGATAACATTGATACATAGAACAGAGGATACCCACAACTAACTACTAACTGCTAATAACTAATGGCCTGGACCCTTTGTTAAAATCTTTATCTTTCTCAATCCCCCCTCTTTTTCTTTGATCGAGTTTAACTCGCATCAATTCTTTTGAGTTCTTGGTATTGATTGTAAATTTCTTCTGCTGTACTTAGTTCCTTTATTTCTGATGTTAAACTCAACATATGTGGGAGCTTTTGTGTATTACCTTGGGATACTTGGAGGCTTGCTTGCACTGCTGATGTAATAATTCGGATTAGGCAGGGTAGTAAGCATGGGATGAGTATGAGGCTTACTAATGCACTCAGAGCTATAAAACTTACTTTCTTCCACCACGCCCCCTTGGATGACCAAAATCTGTCCCACCAGTCAATGTTTAGTAATGGGGTCCACTCCTGGTTTCCCACGTAGGCGACTCTCCTGATTTCTTTCGAGATGTTTCTAATGACCTCACTCTTATCGTCAATCTCAAGGCAGCACTCAGAGGTATTAAACTTCCCGCATATGCCACCCTCATCGGCTAACAGGTAATCCACCGCTAGTCTTATTTGATATACCACTGTCCTAGTTTGGGATAACTGCTGGCTGATATGGTCTAATGCTAGGGCAGTGTTATTTGATATTACTTCTAAGACTGCCTGCAGCCTAATAATTCGGTTTAACATATAAACGGGAGTTCGATACCCCCACGACCCGTCTTGCGCCCAGGTTGCTGGTCCATATGTTTGTATAATTTTTTCAGGAGTCCAAACTTCTCCTTTCCAATCCTGGGAGCTGCCCATATTGATTACGGTTCGTTTTTGCCTCTTTAGGTTGTCATATAATGGTACTCCCAGGGTGTTTCCAGATTGGCGTGGCAACAGAAAGAAAGCTGGTTTTATAATTCCTATAGTGCAGCTCCCTGCCCAATCCCTGGGAAGATGTGTATACGCTTTGTCCCCACAAATCCAAAAGAGATGTTCGGGGGCGTTCCAGAACGTATTTTGGGTAATAAATGGAGATTCCCAGTATTTCGAGATTTCTTCAATTCCCCAAAAGGGGTTAATTCCCCGGTCAGTGCATTGGTACAAGTCATACACCTCATTATAGATACATCCTGTTCCCGTTTTCCTAGTTGCCCAGTAGGTGTACGGTTCTCTGGGAATCCACTTTTGGATGAAGTCCCTGATAATGAGGGTTCTTTTACAGGCCATTCTCCCCACTGGGGTCTTGTATCGTTTGCCTGTTCTTTTAATGCATTCTTCTCCGACTACTTTAGTTTTCAAATCCCATTGCTCTATTTCTCTTTCCCCTATGTATGGTGGTTCTGGCTTCATCATTTTCCATTTTAGTATGTCTAATGGTGATAAACTGAACCCTTCCCAAGGCCATACGTCTGCTACTTGAGTACTCCCACATATCCAGCAGTTAGTTAAGTTCAATTCGTGGCTAATCCTCTCAATTAGATCAATGAATAAATTTTCGTTGGGGAGTTCACTTAATTCATCTTTTCTGATGGTTAAGGGTTTTTCTTTCACTAGGTCTGAGGCCCCTTCCTGATTGTCTATCTTTTCTAAGCAGAACCATTCTCTCATAGGGCATTCTCCAGTCAGACGCTGCCTATAATTGGCTATATTCTTAGCAACCCAATATTTCTTACCTTCCTCTTGGCAGGAGGTAAGTTGTCCAGCCTCAAAACAAGTGGGGTTTACATTCGTATGAACCCTTATCAACTGCTGTAAATCCTCCCCATCATAGATGGGTGAATAGCACTTTGTGCAAGCGGCCCCTTCTGTATGTTTATTCATCGCCAGGACTAGTATCAGTCCTATCAGCTTCCCCAAGAGTCCAGTATGAACCATGATTGTTTTGGTCTCACCTGGGCTTGCCTCTTGGGACTTAGGGGCTCTCCGCGTTCTGTCCTTAGGGTTCTGTAGTTATCTTTCCTTCCACTCAGAGGTTAATTTGGTTATTTCGCCCTTCTAAAGATTGCTCTAGGAGAGAAATTTGAATATATGTTCTAATTTACTTATCTATTTGCTTAACTGCTTTTAACATTAACTGAACTTTTATTACACAATGTCAACAATTTTCAAACCTAATACAACAGCAAGTGATTTATAATAACTTTTCTTCACTTGAATTAATTTCTTAATCACAGTTCTTTAACAGTCTCTGGGGCTCAACTGAGTTGCTCCAGTCTTCTACTGAGTTTTTGTTTTCCTTTTAAACGTCAGTTTTAGCGGGTCCAGTTGCAGGGTTACCGTCCAATCGGAGGAGTCAGCTGGTTGGCTTAGGTCTGGGGGTTCACTTGGGGGTGACACAGGTCCTTTTACTCTAGTGATGTGGGTCCAGCCTCTTTCTTTAGTGCGTACCGCGGTATGAGTGGTTAGGAGTACCTGGAAAGGACCTTCAAATTTTGGGGTCAATGGGGTAGTGCTCCAAGATTTAATTAAAACCCAATCCCCAGGATTTATTTGATGTATGTTAGCGTCGAGTGGGGAAGTCTGAGGAATATACCCTTTTATTCTGAGATTTTCTAGTGTTTTACCGATGGTCTGTAAATACTTTCGGGCGGCTGTATCACCTTCTATATATTCCCCGGTGCTGTGGGTTGTTAAAAGAAAGGGGAGCCCGAACATCATCTCATAGGGGGAAGCCCCTATATCCGATCTTGGCCTAGTTCTGATTCTCAGGAGAGCTAGGGGTAGACACTTTAACCAATTTAACTGTGTTTCTTCGATTAATTTTGTTAATACGTTTTTAAGGGTCTGGTTCATTCTTTCCACCCTCCCTGAGCTCTGGGGATGCCAGGGGGTGTGCAATCTCCAATTTATGCCTAATTCTTTAACAGTTTGGCGCAGAATTTTAGCAGTAAAATGAGTTCCCCTGTCCGAATCAATGTTATTTACTAACCCATACCGAGGGATTATGTGCTCTAGGAGTATTTTTACCACTACTTCCGCTGTTTCCTTTTTGGTCGGGAACGCCTCTATCCAATGAGTAAGGTGGTCGACCATGACCAATAGATGTTTGTACCCTTGGATTTGAGGCATCTCAGTGAAGTCAATCTGAATACTCTGGAATGGTCTCAGAGCTAGTTCCCTCCCTCCAGGTATGGCTTTCCTCGCTATCCGTTGGTTGACTTTTTGGCAGATCGTACACCCTTGCGTTATGGCTTTTGCTATGCTGTATATTCCTATGCAAAAGTTTTCTTTTAAGAAATGATCACATAATCCCTGGGTTCCCCAGTGGGTTAGTTCGTGAATTTCGGTTAAAATCCTTCTGGCTAGGGGTTTATTCAAAAACTTCCTGCCATCCGGAGTTAACCATTCCCCATGCTCTCCCTTCCTCATTCCTAGGTCCTTGATCGCTTTTAATTCTGTTCTATCATACTTCGGTTTCTCTTCCCCTCCCTCTTCCTCTGATGTTTCATTTAAGGCTAATATTCTAATTGATCCTTTGGGGTCTTGAGCTGCTCTTTTTGCTTCTTTGTCTGCTAGTTGGTTCCCTTTCCCTTCAAATGTGGTTTCTTTTTGATGTCCTTTTACATGTACCACAGCAATCTCAATGGGTTTTAACAAGGACGTTAAAACTGATCTTATCATTTCCTTATGCACTAGGTCTTTCCCTTTTGAATTGAGATATCCCCGTTCCTCCCAGATCTTTCCGAAGGTATGGACTATCCCAAAAGCGTACTTCGAATCGGTGTAAATAGTTCCCCGGTCTCCTCCTAATAGGTCTAGTCCCCTTTTTACAGCATAAATTTCGCAGAGTTGGGCAGACCAACTCGAGGGTAACTTTCCCGTTTCTCGAACTTGAATGTCTTCTATGGTGGATCCTTCTACCACTGCATACCCTGAAACCCTTTTCCCCTCTAGAACTCGTGATGATCCATCAGTGAATAACCTTTTTCCATAAGGTAAGGAAGTACTTTCCAAATCTTCCCTTACCTTCGTCTGGAGACTCATAAGTTCCAGACAATCATGCTCCAAGTCTGGAGGTGGTTCCCCAGAGAGGAACTGTGCAGGGTTCAGGTTTTTGGAAACTGTTAACCTCAAGTTCTCCGAGTTTATTAAAGTGATCTCATATTTCAGGATCCGGGAATCGGTTACCCACCCCGGGGCTTTTTGGCTCAAAACTGTTTTGATATCATGAGGTGTATGAATTTGAATTTTTCCATTTAATGTGAGCTTTTGGGACTCCTCAACCAACACTGCGGTGGCGGCTACAGCTTGCAGACAGGCTGGCCACCCTCGGGCTACAGGATCTAATATTTTGGAAAGGAAAGCAATTGGCTTTTTGCACCCTCCCCACTCCTGAGCTAACACACCATAGGCCACTCCTCCTTCGGTGTTCACAAATAGATCGAATTCTTTCTTCAGATCGGGCAGGCTCAGGACAGGTGCGGTGGACAACTTGTTTTTTAGTTTTTCCAATTGTTTTTCATCCTCTTGTGTCCACTCTATGAGCTCTGAACTTACCAATTTATCATAAAGGAATCTCACATTTTGGGTGTACTCATCAATCCAATGTCTGCAATACCCGAAAAGGCCTAATAATTTTCTTATGTCTCTTTTGGTTTTTGGAGCAGGTATTGCTATTATTCCAGCAATCCTTTCAGGGCTTAATTTCTTGTATCCTTTGCCAATCAAATGCCCCAAATAGGTCACTTCCGGTTTCACGAATTGTAATTTCTTTTTTGATACTTTCAGCCCTTTTTCCCCCAGAAAATTCAGGAGTTTAATGCTGGTGGTTCTCACTTCAAGTTGGTTTTCTCCTGAAATCAGTAAATCATCCACATACTGGAGGATTTGCACCTGTCCTTCTGGGGTGAATTGCTCTAGCAGCCTTTCCAAAGCTTGCCCAAATAAATTTGGTGACTCAGTGAACCCTTGGGGTAGGCGTGTCCATCTTAGCTGCTGTCTCCTCTTTGTTTCAGGATGGTCCCATTCGAACGCAAACCAGTCTCTGCTCCCCTCTGCTAGTGGACATGCCCAAAATGCATCCTTCAAATCTATGATGGTGAACCAGGCATGCTCTTGGGGAATCTGGCTCAGGAGATTGTATGGATTAGGGACTACAGGGTGTTTGGTGATAGTCCTCTTATTAATCTCCCGTAAATCCTGAACCAATCGATATTTCCCTTCCGCTTTCTTCACAGCTAAGATGGGTGTGTTATGTGGGGACATGCATGGTTCCAGGATGCCTTCTTTTAACAGTTGTTCAATAATGGGGATCAACCCTTTCTTCCCTTCCAAAGACATTGGATACTGTTTTATCCTGATGGGAGGAGTTCCTGGTTGCATTTTAACCTCTATAGGTGGTATATTCAGGAGGCCGCTCTTCCCTCCTTCTGCCCATACCTCTGGGTTTATTTCCTCTAAGTCTTCGGCGGTTAATTTCATAATCTTTACTTTCATTTGGCCGCCTTCGGGGATAACTCCTATTCCTAATAGTACTTGCAAATCGCGTCCCAATAGGTTGCTCCCTAGGTCCGGTAAATAAATAAAATCCGCTCTTATTTGTTTAGAATTCCCCTTGACCTCTATTCCTTCTATAATTGAAGCTGCGAATGGTTTCCCCTCCGCCCCTACGACCTCACATGTTCTAGTTCCGACCTTAACTCCCACTGGAAGCTTCCTAATACTGGATCGGTCTGCTCCAGTGTCTACTAAAAATTCATATTCCTCGTGTTGGGGACCCACTTCAAAATTTACTATGGGCTCACCTCGGTGGTACATCGGGTCCCCTAGTGCATAGAGCCCATGACACCCCTAATCCTCGTTGTTTTCGCCCTTTAATAGCTTCTCTAAGGCATCCTGTTCTTTTGTGATGGCTTCATCAAAGGATAATTTCTGACACTCTCTTCTTATGTGTCCAACCTCCCCACAATAGAAGCATTTTCTGTCCTCTCCTGGCCTCCCAGGAGTCTTCCAAGGTGGTAAGGCCCTTCCTCCCCCTGACTTGGTACTTCTCCGATTGGGAGGGTTTTGATCTTGTATCGCTTCTCTTGCTACAGCCACCATTATCTTTGCTTTCGTCTTGGTTTTCTCCTCCTCCCTTCTTAGATAGACCTTTAAAGCCTCTCTTAACAACTCATTTACGTCTTTTTCTTGCCAGTCTTCTATTTTTTCTAATTTCCTCCTAATATCGGGCCAGGACTTGGTGACGAACTGTGTCTTTAACAACACCTGACCCTCGGGACTATCGGGGTCTATACTTGAATAAAGTTGAAAATTCCTCTTTAACCTGTTTAACCAGGTTGCGGGAGTCTCGTCTTTCCCCTGCATATTATCAAATGCTAATCTGGTATTATTGCTTCGGGGTACTGATTCCTTTATACCTTTAACTATTAGACTCCGATAGTCGTCCATACTTCTCCGGTCTTCCTCCCTGTTCGGATCCCACCTCGGATCTACGACTGGTAATTTGTAATCTCCTGGCGGACCCGTTCTGTTTTCTTTCTCCCAAATTTTCATCCCGGCGGTCCTAATCATTCTAATCTCTTCTGGGCTAAATAAAATCTTCAGAATCGAATTCATCTCTCCCCACGTGTAGGTATTGGGGCCCAGAAATTGATCAACTTGATTCGATATGCCTACAGGGTCCTCTACCAGGTTTCCCAGTTCTTTCTTGAAATTCCTCACCTCTGAAGCTGTTAGTGGAGCATTTACAAAACCGACCCCTCCTGCAACTCCACCCATCGGGACTTCCCTTAAGGGGAAAAGTTTAGTTCTGGACCGGGTGTTATAGTTATGTCCCTCTGGGACTTCAGTTGCCCCTATGAGGTTGGTACTGTGAGAGGGGTCCGTATTCGGGGTGTTAAGGTCTAGCTCCCAGCTACGAGGTGGAACAGGAAGTTTAGATGGCGATGGAGAATGTATGGAGTTTGGAGAGACTGGCTGCGAGACTGAAGGAGGAGTAGGAGAAGCTACAAAGCTATAAAAGGGGTTTTTACTAGAGCTATGAGATGTTACTGTTTGGGGTGTATTCCCAGAAAAATTCACAGCACCTACTAGAGGGGCATTCATAGAAAAATTAGTCCCCATCGGGGACGTATCTACCGAAAAATTAGGGGAAGGGGAATTAGGTACAGGGGAGGAAACTGGTGAGGAAGGGGTCTGAGGGCTGACTTGGGGTAGATCAGGGTAAATAGGAGGAGGGGGTAAGTGCTCAAGGGGGTCCCATACAGGACCCTTCTCTTCTTTCTTATCTTTATTTTTCCCTTCCTTTTCCTGCATCTTGCAAATTTTTACTGTCTCGGTACTTGATCTTACATGCATCCAGCAAGCAGCATACCTTAGCTGCTCTGTGTCTACTTCCTCTTGGGCTCTCAAATATTGGTTTAACTGTGAGCTCATCCAAGAGTCGGTGGTACCGTACCATGGCCATTCCCCGGGTAGATTAAGGGTTGGCCATACTTCCACGCAATAGTGAATCATTTTCACTTTGTTTAAATTCTTAGTTTTCTCATTGTTCTCCCACTGGTCTAACATTCTCTCTAGTGGGCTATCAGAAGGGATGTTAGCTACCTTCCCTTTTCCCGCTTTTCTCTCCTTCCTGATCTTACTTCCACACACACCCATTCTTACTTAGTCAAATGAAAATACTCTACTGTGTCCTTACCCAAAGGAAATCTTACGACAGGACAACGCAAACTAGAAAAGCGACCTTTCTTGAACTAAAATCTTATAAGGTGCCCCTACTCAAACGGAAATTTTAAAGACGGGCAACTAAAATCTAAAATTTCATTCACTCTGGATAGCTTACTGGCACGCCCTTAGGTCCTGGCCACTATCCCTCTTTCACTCTCTCAGACAGCCTGTTGGCCCGCCCTCAGGGCCCAGCCACTGTCCCTCTCTTACTCACGACGCTACACTAAACTAATCCCCGCAGACGGCCGGTGGACCGGGGCCCAAGGTATCAGGCACCGCCTGCAGCCAGGATTAGTGCGTCGCGGTGCGACACTCACTCTGTCCCTAGCTTTGAACTACTCGCACCTCAGTAATTCCCTAACCACACACACCCCCACCCGGGACAAGCGTCCTGTCCGCCCGCCGGTGGGCTGCCCCCGGATAGCGTAGACGCCTCCGCCCAACGGTCCCAACGTGTCCGGT
>NW_026690579.1:0-15282 GCF_015227805.2 Hirundo rustica | reverse complement strand
GCCCTACCGCCGCGTGCCCTACCCGGTGCTGGCCAACAACACCAAGCTGCGCCTGGCCTACGACGCCGTGCTGACCATCACCATCGACTCGCCCGACGCCTCCTTCCACGAGGCCCTCGAGGAGGCCAAGGCGGCCTACGAGGTCCCCGCCAACATCAACCCCGTGGAGGTGGGGCTGGAGGGGGTTTGAGGGCATCTCAAGGGGGTTTTGGGGTATCTTCAGGGGATTTAGGGCATCGAGAGGGGGTTTGGGGGTGTCTTGAGGGGTTTGGGGGTGTCTCAAAGGAGGTTGGAGGACATCTTGAGGGGGTTTGAGGACACCTCGAGGGGGTTTGAGGGCGTCCTGAGGAGGTTTGAGGGCATCTCGAGGGGGTTTTGGGGTATCTTCAGGGGATTTAGGGCATCTCGAGGGGGTTTGAGGGTGTCTCAAAAGGGTTGGGGACATCTCATGAGGGCTGAGGGTATCTTGAGAGGGTTTGAGGGCACCTCGAGGGGGTTTTGGGGTATCTTCAGGGGATTTGGGGCGTCTCTGGAGGGTTGGGTAGAGATATCCAGGGCCACCAACTGAGGATGGAGGTGACCGTGGCCAACGGGAGATGACCGTGGCCATCTTGCCTTGACCATGGCCAATGGGAGATAACCATGACCAACACAAGATGACCATGGCCAGCATCAGATGACCGTGGCCAATGGGAGTTGACTGTGGCCATCGTGCGTTGACCACAACCATCTTTGTCGACCCTGGCCAATGGGAGATGACCATGACCAATCAGAGATGACCACAGCCGTCTTTATTGACCATGGCCAATCAGAGATGACCATGACCAATTGAAGATGACCACACCCATCTTCTATTGACCCTGGCCAATGGGAGATGACCACGGCCATCTTCATTGACCATGGCCGATGAGAGATGACCACGACCATCTTCATTGACCATGGCCAATGAGATATGACCATAATGGTCTTGGTTGACCACAGCCAATAGGAGATGACCACACCCATCTTCTATTGACCCTGGCCAATGGGAGATGACCGCGGCCATCTTCATTGATCATGGCCAATGGGAGATGACCACGGCCATCTTCATTGACTACGGCCAATGGGAGATGACCACAGCCAATGGGAGATGACCATGGCCAATGAGATATGACCATAATGGTCTTGGTTGACCACAGCCAATGGGAGATGACCACAGCCAATGGGAGATAACCATGGCCAATGAGATATGACCATAATGGTCTTGGTTGACCACAGCCAATAGGAGATGACCACGGCCATCTTCACTGACCACGGCCATCTTCATTGACCACGGCCATCTTCACTGACCACGGCCATCTTCACTGACCACGGCCATCTTCATTGACCACGGCCATCTTCATTGACCATGGCCGATGGGAGATGACCACGGCCATCTTCATTGACCATGGCCATCTTCATTGATCACGGCCATCTTCACTGACCACGGCCATCTTCATTGACCATGGCCATCTTCATTGACTACGGCCATCTTCATTGATCATGGCCAATGGGAGATGACCACGGCCATCTTCATTGACCATGGCCAATGGGAGATGACCATGGCCATCTTCATTGATCATGGCCGATGAGAGATGACCACGGCCATCTTCATTGATCATGGCCAATGGGAGATGACCACGGCCATCTTCATTGATCATGGCCGATGAGAGATGACCACGGCCATCTTCATTGACTACGGCCAATGGGAGATGACCACAGCCAATGGGAGATGACCATGGCCAATGAGATATGACCATAATGGTCTTGGTTGACCACAGCCAATGGGAGATGACCACAGCCAATGAGATATGACCATAATGGTCTTGGTTGACCACAGCCAATGGGAGATGACCACGGCCATCTTCATTGACCACGGCCATCTTCATTGACTACGGCCAATGGGAGATGACCACGGCCATCTTCATTGACTACGGCCATCTTCATTGACTACGGCCAATGGGAGATGACCACGGCCATCTTCATTGATCGTGGCCATCTTCATTGACCATGGCCATCTTCATTGATCATGGCCGATGAGAGATGACCACGGCCATCTTCATTGATCGTGGCCATCTTCACTGACCACGGCCATCTTCATTGATCATGGCCATCTTCATTGACCATGGCCAATGGGAGATGACCACGGCCATCTTCACTGACCACGCCCACCTTCACTGACCGCGGCCATCTCCGTTGACCGCCGCCAACCCACCACGACCACACCCACCGCCCTCCCCACCCCGGCGTCACCCCCCCACCCCGGACAGCTCCGGGCCACCCACCACATGCCACCTGTCCCCTCCTCCAGGTCCACCCGCTCTTCACCACCATCTACAACTCCATCTACTTCCTGGCCACGGCGGTGGAGGCCACGCGCCGCAGCGGCCGCTGGGTGATGGGCACCACCGTGGCCGACCACGCCCGCGACTTCCAGCTCCGGGGCTTCTGCCAGAACTTCACCGTGGACGAGGACGGCGACGTCTCGGTGCCCTACGTGGTGCTGGACACGGACGGCAAAGGCCACCACCTGTGGGCGGTCTACGGCCTGGAGCCGGGCACGCGCGGCCTCAGCTACCGCAGCCACAGCCCCCACTGGCCCCACAGCTCCAGCCCCGACACCGACGCCGGCTGCTGGTTCGACTCGGGCGCCATCTGCAACGGCGGTGAGAGCCGGGCACCTCGCTGGGGGTGGTGTCACCGTGGGGGTGGTGTCACCGTGGGGGTGGTGTCACCATGGGGGTGGTGGTGGTGTCACCATGGTGGTGTCACCATGGTTCTGGATGAGAGCCGGGCACCTCCGTGAGGGTGGTGTCACCATGGTGGTGGTGTCACCATGGGGGTGGTGTCACCCGTGGTTCTGGAGGGGTTCTGGTCACTTCAGTGGTGGTGGTGTCACCATGGGGGTGGTGTCACCATGGGGGTGGTGATGGTGTCACCATGGAGGTGGTGGTGGTGGCACCATGGGGGTGGTGTCACCATGGGGGTGGTGTCACCATGGGGGTGGTGTCACCATGGGGGTGGATGTGGTGTCACCATGGGGGTGGTGATGCTCATGGTTCTGGATGAGAGCTGGGCACCTCACTGGGGGTGGTGTCACCGTGGGGGTGGTGGTGGTGGCACCATGGGGGTGGTGTCACCATGGGGGTGGTGTCACCATGGGGGTGGTGGTGGTGTCACCGTGGGGGTGGTGATGCTCATGGTTCTGGACCAGCCGTGGTTCCCTCCATGGTGGTGGTGTCACCATGGGGGTGGTGTCACCGTGGGGGTGGTGATGCTCATGGTTCTGGACCTGCCGTGGTTCGCTCCGTGGTGGTGGTGTCACCATGGAGGTGGTGATGCTCATGGTTCTGGACGAGAGCCGGGCACCTCCGTGAGGGTGGTATCACCATGGGGGTGGTGATACCCGTGGTTCTGGACGGGTTCTGGTCACCTCCCTGGTGGTGGTGTCACCCTGGTGGTGGTGTCACCATGGTTCTGGATGAGTGCTGGGCACCTCCGTGAGGGTGGTGTCACCATGGTGGTGGTGTCACCATGGAGGTGGTGTCACCATGGAGGTGGTGTCACCATGGGGGTGGTGTCACCATGGGGGTGGTGGTGGTGTCACCATGGTGGTGGTGGTGGTGTCACCATGGGGGTGGTGGTGGTGTCACCATGGGGGTGGTGGTGGTGTCACCATGGGGGTGGTGTCACCGTGGGGGTGGTGGTGGTGTCACCATGGGGGTGGTGTCACCATGGGGGTGGTGACGCTCATGGTTCTGGACCAGCCGTTGTTCCCTCCGTGGTGGTGGTGTCACCATGGGGGTGGTGGTGGTGTCACCGTGGGGGTGGTGGTGGTGTCACCGTGGGGGTGGTGGTGGTGTCACCATGGGGGTGGTGTCACCATGGGGGTGGTGGTGGTGTCACCATGGGGGTGGTGATGCTCATGGTTCTGGATGAGAGCTGGGCACCTCACTGAGGGTGGTGTCACCGTGGGGGTGGTGTCACCATGGAGGTGGTGTCACCATGGTGGTGATGCTCATGGTTCTGGACCAGCCGTGGTTCCCTCCATGGGGGTGGTGTCACAATGGTGGTGGTGACACCTGTGGTTCTAGACCAGTTCTGGTCACCTCTGTGGTGGTGGTGTCACCATGGTGGTGGTGTCACCCGTGGTTCTGGACAAGTTCTGGTCACCTCCGTGGTGATGGTGTTACCATGGTGGTGGAATGGTCATGGTGGTGGTGGTGACACTCATGGTTCTGGATGAGTTCTGGTCACCTCAGTGGTGGTGGTGGTGACAGCCGTGGTTCTGGATGAGTTCTGGTCACCTCAGTGGTGGTGGTGTCACCATGGTCCTGGACCAGCCGTGGTTCCCTCAGTGGTGGTGGTGTCACCATGGTGGTGGTGACATTCGTGGTTCTGGATGAGTTCTGGTCACCTCCGTGGTGGTGGTGGTGGTGTCACCATGGGGGTGGTGTCACCATGGTGGTGGTGATACACGTGGTTCTGGATGAGAGCCGGGCACCTCCGTGAGGGTGGTGTCACCATGGGGGTGGTGTCACCATGGGGGTGGTGTCACCATGGTTCTGGACAAGTTCTGGTTACCTCCGTGGTGGTGGTGTTACCATGGTGGTGGAATGGTCGTGGTGGTGGTGGTGACACTCATGGTTCTGGATGAGTTCTGGTCACCTCAGTGGTGGTGGTGGTGTCACCATGGTTCTGGACCAGCCGTGGTTCCCTCGGTGGTGGTGGTGTCACCATGGTGGTGGTGGCACTCATGGTTCTGGACAAGTTCTGATCACCTCCATGGTGGTGACACCCGTGGTTCTGGACGAGTTCTGGTCACCTCAGTGGTGGCGGTGGTGTCACCATGGTGCTGGTGACACCCGTGGTTCTGGGGGGGTTCTGGTCACCTCCATGGTGGTGGTGTCACCCTGGAGCTGGAATGGTCGTGGTGGTGGTGGTGACAGCCGTGGTTCTGGATGAGTTCTGGTCACCTCCGTGGTGGTGGTGGTGGTGGTATCACCATGGTGGTGGTGATACCTGTGGTTCTGGACCAGCCGTGGTTCCCTCCGTGGGGGTGGTGTCACTCATGGTTCTGGAGGGGTTCTGGTCACCTCCGTGGTGGTGGTGGTGATGTCACCATGGTGCTGGGCCAGTTGCGGTCCAGCACCCCTGTCCACGCTATCTGTGTGTCTACCCGACCATCCACCCGTGTCCACCACGTCCGTGTGTCCATGTGTCCGCCTGTCCATCCATCCATCCACCCATGTCCACCCATCCATGTCCACCGTGTCCATGTGTCCATCCATCCATCCCTCCCTCTGTCCATCCACCCGTGTCCACCATGTCCATCCATCCACCCATCCATGTCCACCATCTCCATGTGTCCGTGTGTCCATCCATCCATCCATCCATCCATCCATCCATCCATCCACCCATGTCCACCATCTCCATGTGTCCATGTGTCCGTGTGTCCATGTGTCCATGTGTCCGTGTGTCCGTGTGTCCGTGTGTCCGTGTGTCCATGTGTCCGTGTGTCCGTGTGTCCGTGTGTCCGTATGTCCGTGTGTCCATGTGTCCGTGTGTCCGTGTGTCCGTGTGTCCACCCCTCCGTCTGTCCATCCACCCGTGTCCACCCACGGGTGACCTCCAGTGTCGCAGCCACTTGGGTGACCTCGGTTCCACCAGGTGACCACACCCCCTGGTCACTCCTGGTCACCCCTGGGTCACTCTTGGGTCACCCCTGGGTCACCCCTGGTCATTCCTGTCAGTCCCGTGGTCACTGTGGTCACTCCCGTGGTCACTCTGGTCACTGTGGTCACTCCCATAGTCACTCCTGGTCACTGTGGTCACTCCTGTGGTCACTCTGGTCACTCCCGTGGTCACTCCTGGTCACTGTGGTCACTCCTGTGGTCACTCTGGTCACTGTGGTCACTCCTGTGGTCACTCCCGTGGTCACTCTGGTCACTGTGGTCACTCCTGTGGTCACTCTGGTCACTCCCGTGGTCACTCTGGTCACTCCTGTGGTCACTCTGGTCACTGTGGTCACTCTCGTGGTCACTCCCGTGGTCACTCTGGTCACTGTGGTCACTCCTGTGGTCACTGTGGTCACTCCCGTGGTCACTCTGGTCACTGTGGTCACTCCTGTGGTCACTCTGGTCACTCCCGTGGTCACTGTGGTCACTCCCGTGGTCTCTCTGGTCACTGTGGTCACTCCCGTGGTCACTCTGGTCACTCCCGTGGTCACTGTGGTCACTCCCGTGGTCACTCCCGTGGTCACTCTGGTCACTCCCGTGGTCACTCTGGTCACTGTGGTCACTCCCGTGGTCACTGTGGTCACTCCCGTGGTCACTCTGGTCACTGTGGTCACTCCCGTGGTCACTCCCGTGGTCACTGTGGTCACTCCCGTGGTCACTCCCGTGGTCACTCTGGTCACTCCCGTGGTCACTCTGGTCACTGTGGTCACTCCCGTGGTCACTGTGGTCACTCCCGTGGTCACTCTGGTCACTCCCGTGGTCACTCTGGTCACTCCCGTGGTCTCTCCGCAGGGCTGGACGCCGGCCTCGTGTTCTTCCTCTTCCTCCTCATCGCCGCGCTCGTCGCTGCCGGCGCCGCCCTGGCCTGTCACATCAGGTCAGTGACCGCGGTGTCCCCAGTGTCACCCTGTGTCACCCCGGTGTCACCAGTGTCACCCCAGTGTCACCAGTGTCACCCCAGTGTCACCCCAGTGTCACCCCAGTGTCCCCAGTGTCACCCTGTGTCACCCCAGTGTCACCCCAGTGTCACCAGTGTCACCCCAGTGTCACCCCAATGTCACCCCAATGTCACCCCAGTGTCACCCCAGTGTCCCCAGTGTCACCAGTGTCACCCCAGTGTCACCCCAGTGTCACCCCAGTGTCACCCCCAGTGTCACCCTGTGTCACCCCGGTGTCACCCCAGTGTCACCCCAATGTCACCAGTGTCACCCCAATGTCACCCCAGTGTCACCCCAGTGTCACCCTGTGTCACCCCGGTGTCACCCCAGTGTCACCCCAATGTCACCCGTGTCACCCTGTGTCACCCCGGTGTCACCCCAGTGTCACCCCAGTGTCACCCTGTGTCACCCCGGTGTCACCAGTGTCACCAGTGTCACCCCAGTGTCACCAGTGTCACCCCAGTGTCACCCCAATGTCACCAGTGTCACCCCGGTGTCACCCCTGTGTCACCAGTGTCACCCCAGTGTCCCCAGTGTCACCCCAGTGTCACCTGTGTCACCCCAATGTCACCCCAATGTCACCCCAGTGTCACCCCAGTGTCCCCGGTGTCACCCCAGTGTCACCCCAGTGTCACCCCAGTGTCCCCAGTGTCACCCCAGTGTCACCCCAGTGTCACCAATGTCACCCCAATGTCACCACAGTGTCCCCAATGTCCCCTCACTGTCCCCAATGTCCCCAGTGTCACCCCCAGTGTCACCCCCAGTGTCACCCCCAATGTCCCCACTGTCCCCCATGTCCCTCAATGTCATCCCGCTGTCCCCATTGTCACCCCATTGTCCCCAGTGTCCCCATTGTCCCCAATGTCCCCAATGTCCTCAATGACCCCAATGTCACCCTGCTGTCACCCCCAGTGTCACCCCAGTGTCACCAGTGTCACCCCAGTGTCACCAATGTCACCCCAGTGTCACACCAGTGTCACCCCAGTGTCCCCAGTGTCACCCCAATGGCACCCCAGTGTCACTGCTGGGCAACATCACCAGTGTCACCCCAATGTCACCCCAGTGTCCCCAATGTCCCCAATGTCACCCCGCTGTCCCCAATGTCCCCAGTGTCCCCAATGTCACCCCGCTGTCCCCAATGTCCCCAGTGTCCCCAATGTCACCCCGCTGTCCCCAATGTCCCCAATGTCACCCTGCTGTCCCCACTGTCACCCCATTGTCCCCAATGTCACCCCGCTGTCCCCGCTGTCCCCAATGTCACCCCGCTGTCCCCCAGGCGCCGCCTGCAGCAGGCGCAGCTCCTGAAGGGCCCCGACAAAATCATCCTGACCATGGAGGACCTGACCTTCATCAACACCCAGAGCAGCAAACAGGTGACAGGGGACATCGAGGGGACATCGGGGACAATGGGGACATTGGGGACATCGGGGACATTGGGGACAATGGGGACATTGGGGACATCGGGGACATCGGGGACAGTGGGGACAATGGGGACAGTGGGGACATTGGGGACATTGAGGACATTGGGACATTGGGGACATTGGGGACATTGGGGACAATGGGGACATTGGGGACATCGGGGACATTGAGGACATTGGGACATTGGGGACATTGGGACATTGGGGACAGTGGGGACACTGGGGGACATTGGGGACATTGGGGACAATGGGGACATTGGGGACAATGGGGACATTGGGGACATTGGGGACAGTGGGGACATTGGGGACAGAGGGGACATCGGGGACAGAGGGGACAGAGGGGACAATGGGGACATTGGGGACACTGGGGACATTGGGGGGACATTGGCTGGTGTCCCCAGTGGGTGACATGTCTCCAGTGGGTCACTCTGTCCCCGTAAGTGGTGGGAACCCACGGTGACCTGTCCCCACGAGTGACCCCGCGGTGACCTGTCCCCGTGAACGCCCCCATGGGTGACCCCATGCTGACCCCACGGCGACCCCGTGGGTGACCTGACCCCACGGTGACCTGGCCCCATGAGTGACCTGACTCCTCAGTGACCCCTGGGTGACCTGACCCCCGGGTGACCCCCGGGTGACCCCCGGGTGACCTGACCCCCGGGTGACCCCCGGGTGACCCCCGGGTGACCCCGCAGGTGGACAGCAGCCACGCCAGCCTGGCCGGTCAGAGCGGGGCCGACGCCAAGAGCGTGCGCAGCGCCGCGCCCGGCCCCGACACCACCAACGTGGCCGTGGCCGAGGTGAGACCCCCGGCCCCTCCCCCCGCCACTACCCCCGCCCCTCCCCACCCCCCCCGGCCCGCCCCTCCCCCCCCCCCCACCCGCGGGGGCGACAAGGCCACGCCCCCGGCTGAGGATTGACAGCTGGGCCAGGCCCCCGGGATGATGATTGACGGCTGATCAGGGACCCCAGGATGATGATTGACAGCTGATAATGGACCCCAGGCGATGATTGACAGCTGATAATGGACTCCAGGATATTGATAGACAGCTGATCAGGGACCCCAGGCGATGATTGACAGCTGATAATGGACCACAGGATGATGATTGACAGCTGATCAGGGACCCCAGGATGATGATTGACAGCTGATAATGGACCACAGGATGATGATTGACAGCTGATCAGGGACCCCAGGCGATGATTGACAGCTGATAATGGACTCCAAGATATTGATAGACAGCTGATCACCGCCCGCAGGCGATGATTGACAGCTGATAATGGACCACAGGATGATGATTGACAGCTGATAATGGACCCCAGGCGATGATTGACAGCTGAAAATTGCCCCCAGAATGATGATTGGCAGCTGATAATGGCCCCACCCCCATGCAATGATTGACAGCTGGTGCTTGCCTCTGGGCGATGATTGACAGCTGATCATCCCCCCTTGGCGATGATTGACAGCTGCTCCTATCCCCGCCCCCGGGCGATGATTGACAGCTAGTCACTGCCTCTGGGCGATGATTGACAGCTGCTCCTATCCCCGCCCCCGGGCGATGATTGACAGCTAGTCACTGCCTCTGGGCGATGATTGACAGCTGCTCCTATCCCCGCCCCCGGGCGATGATTGACAGCTAGTCACTGCCTCTGGGCGATGATTGAGAGCTGGCCCCGCCCCCGGGCGATGACTGACAGCTGGCCCCGCCCCCGGGCGATGACTGACAGCTGGCCCCGCCCCCGGGCGATGATTGAGAGCTGGCCCCGCCCCCGGGCGATGATTGAGAGCTGGCCCCGCCCCCGGGCGATGATTGACAGCTAGTCACTGCCTCTGGGCGATGATTGACAGCTGCTCCTATCCCCGCCCCCGGGCGATGATTGACAGCTAGTCACTGCCTCTGGGCGATGATTGACAGCTGGCCCCGCCCCCGGGCGATGACGCACAGCTGGCCCCGCCCCCGGGCGATGATTGACAGCTGCTTTCCCGCAGGGGGAGGCGCAGGGCAGCAGCCACCTGCCCCTCGTGCTGCTGCTCTTTAGGCGGCAGGGCCTTGTCGCCTCCGCGCAGGTAAGAGCCCGACCCGGGGGCACCCCCAAACCCCCGGGGGCACCCCAAAACCCCGGGGGCGCCCCGAAACCTCTGGAGTCACCCTG
This sequence comes from Hirundo rustica, assembly GCF_015227805.2. NCBI lineage: Eukaryota > Metazoa > Chordata > Aves > Passeriformes > Hirundinidae > Hirundo > Hirundo rustica. Next base: position 5,019 of record NW_026690579.1, on the reverse strand, counting down.
AAATCCCTGGGGTAACCCCGAAACCCCGGCGTCACCTCAAAACCCTGGCGTCACCCCGAAACCCCCGGGGGCACCCCAAAACCCCCGGGGGCACCCCCAAACCTCCGGAGTCACCCCGAAACCCCCGGGGGCACCCCAAAATCCTGGAGTCACCCCGAAACCCTGGAGTCACCCCAAACCTCCGGAGTCACCCCAAAACCCCCGGGGGCACCCCGAAACCTCTGGAGTCACCCCGGAACCCCGGGGTAACCCCGAAAACCCCAGAGTCACCCCAAAATCCTGGAGTCACCTCAAAGTCCTGGAGTCACCCCAAAACCCCGGGGGCACCCCCAAACCCAGGTCCTCAGGTGTCTCAGGTGACCCCAGGTGTCTCAGGTGTCTCAGGTGACCCCAGGTGACCCCAGGTGTCTCAGGCATCTCAGGTGACCCCAGGTGACCCCAGGTGACCCCAGGTGACCCCAGGTGTCTCAGGGGTCCTCAGGTGTCTCAGGTGACCTCAGGTGACCCAGGTGTCTCAGGTGACCCCAGGTGACCCCAGGTGACCCCAGGTGACCCCAGGTGTCTCAAGTGTCTCAGGTGTCTCAGGTGTCTCAGGTGACCCCAGGTGTCTCAGGTGACCCCAGGTGACCCCAGGTGACCCGGGGGGTTATTTGGGGGGGGCGGGGTCGCAGCCTCACGCCCCTCCCCGGCCCCTCCCCCGCAGGGTGACTGGGTGTGGCTGAAGAAGTTCCCGGGGGATCAGCACACGGAGGTGAGACCGGCCACCAAGCTGACCTTCTGCAAGGTGAGGGGACACGGGGACACGGGGGGACACGGGGGGGCGTGGGACACTGAGGGGACACGGGGACAATGGGGACAACAGGGACACAGGGACATGGGGGGACAGCGGGGGGACACGGGGGGACACGGGGACACGGGGGGACACGGGGGGACACGGGGGGACAACGGGGGGACACCGGGGACACGGGGACATTGAGGGGACACGGGGGGACACGGGGGGACACGGGGACATGGGGGGACATGGGGACACGGGGGGACACGGGGACATGGGGGGGACACGGGGACACGGGGACATCGAGGGGACAACGGGGACACGGGGACACGGGGGGACACGGGGGGACACGGGGGGACACGGGGACACGGGGACACGGGGGGACACGGGGACACGGGGGGACACGGGGGGACACGGGGGGACACGGGGGACACGGGGACACGGGGGGACACGGGGGGACACGGGGACATCGAGGGGGCAACGGGGACATCGAGGGGACACGGGGGGACACGGAGGGACACGCAGGGACAACAGGGACATCGAGGGGACACGGGGACACGGGGGGACACGGGGGGACACGGGGGGGACACGGGGGGGCGTGGGACACTGAGGGGTCATGGGGACATCGAGGGGACAACGGGGACACAGGGACACGGGGGGACAGCAGGGGGTGTGGGTCACTGAGATGTCACGGGGACAGCCCGGGGTCAGGGGACATTGAAGGGTCATGGGTCACTGAGGGGTCATGGGGACGTTGAAGGGTCATGGGTCACTGAGGGGTCATGGGGACATCGAGGGGTCTTGGGGACATCGAGGGGTCTTGGGGACAACGGGGAGTCATGGGGACATCAAGGCGTCATGGGACATTGAGGGGTCGTGGGTCACTGAGAGGTCATGGGGACAACAGGGGGGCGTGGGTCACTGAGGGGTCATGGGGACATCATGGTGTTATGGGGACGTTGAGAGGTCTTGGGGACATCGAGGCGTCCTGGGGACACTGAGGGGTCATGGGACATTGAGAGGTCACGGGGACATGGAGGAGGTCATGGGGAACATGGTTGGGTCATGGCGGATGACATTGGACCATGGGAACATCACTGGGCTGTGGGGACATTGCGGGGTCACGGGGACACCGCGGGGTCATGGGGACGTTGTGGGGTCACGGGGACACCGCGGGGTCACGGGGACGTTGAGAGGTCACGGGGACATTGAGAGGTCACGGGGACACTGCGGGGTCACGGGGACGTTGCGGGCCGCCGTTGCAGCTGCGGGACCTGCGTCACGAGAACGTGAACCTGTTCCTGGGCTTCTTCCACGACTGCGGCATCTTCGCCATCGTGTCGGAGCACTGCACGCGCGGCAGCCTGGAGGACCTGCTGCGCAACCAGGACATGAAGCTCGACTGGATGTTCAAGTCCTCGCTCCTCATCGACCTCATCAAGGTGGACATTGCGGGGCCCTGGAGGCCGTGGGGTGGCCTTGGAGGTCTGGTGGCCGTGGTGGTGGCCATGGTGTGGTCATGGTGGTGGCCACGGGGTGGCCATGGTCACGGTGGTGGCCACGGGGTGGTCATGGTGACGGTGGTGGCCATGAGATGCCCATAGGGTGGCCATGAAGATGGTGGTTGCCATGGGGCGACCGTGGCATTGGCCGTTGGGGTGTGGTGGCCATGGGGTGGCCTTGGAGGTCTGGTGGTCGTGGTGGTGGCCATGGTGTGGTCATGGTCATGGTGGTGGCCACAGGGTGGTCATGGTGATGGTGGCGGCCATGAGATGCCCATAGGGTGGCCATGAAGATGGTGGTGGCCATGGTGTGACCATGGTCATGGTCATGGCCGTGGGGCGGCCATGGCCATGGTGGTGGCCACAGGGTGGTCATGGTGACGGTGGTGGCCACGAGATGCCCATAGGGTGGCCATGAAGATGGTGGTTGCCGTGGGGCGACCGTGGAGTTGGCCATTGGGGTGTGGTGGCCATGAAATGGCCATGGGGTGGCCTTGGAGGTCTGGTGGTCGTGGTGGTGGCCATGGTGTGGTCACGGGGGTGGTGGTGGCCATGATTTGCCCATAGGGTGGCCATGAAGATGGTGGTGGCCATGGTGTGACCATGGTCATGGTGGTGGCCGTGGAATGGCCATGGCCATGGTGGTGGCCACAGGGTGGTCATGGTGATGGTGGCGGCCATGAGATGCCCATAGGGTGGCCATGGTCATGGTGGTGGCCGTGGGGTGGCCTTGGAGGTCTGGTGGCCGTGGGGTGGCCATGGCCATGGTGGTGGCCACGGGGTGGTCATGGTGACGGTGGTGGCCATGAGATGCCCATAGGGTGGCCATGAAGATGTTGGTTGCCGTGGGGTGACTGTGGCATTGGCCATTGGGGTGGTGGTGGCCATGAGGTTGGTGGCCATGGCGCTGGTTGGTGACAGCAATGGTGACCGTGGCGTTGGTTGTTGACCATGACGTCAATTGTTGACCATGGCGCTGCTGACCATGGCATTGCCGACCATGACAGTGGTTGACCATGGCGTTGTTGACCATTAGGTTGTTGACCATGGCGTTGCCGACCGTGACAGTGGTTGACCATGGCGTTGTTGACCATTAGGTTGTTGACCATGGCGTTGCCGACCATGACAGTGGTTGACCATGGCGTTGTTGACCATTAGGTTGTTGACCATGGCGTTGTTGACCATTAGGTTGTTGACCATGGCATTGCCAACCATGACAGTGGTTGACCATGGCGTTGTTGACCATGATGCTGATCGTTGACCATTAGGTTGTTGACCATGGCTTTGCTGACCATGGCTGTGGTGACCATGACAATGGCTGACGGTGTCATTGCTGACCACGGCTTTGCTGACCACGGCGGTGGTTGACCACGGTGATGGTTGACCATGACAGTGGCTGACCATGGTGTTGCTGACCACGATGGTGATTGACCATGGTGATGGGTGACCATGACAATGGTTGACCATGGCATTGCTGACCACGACAGTGGTTGACCACGGTGATGGTAGACCATGACAATGGCTGACCATGGCATTGCTGACCACGGCTGTGCTTGACCACGGTGATGGTAGACCATGACAATGGTTGACCATGGCATTGCTGACCATGGTGGTCATTGACCATGTGATGGTTGACCATGGCATTGCTGACCATGGCTTTGCTGACCACGGTGATGGTAGACCATGACAATGGTTGACCATGACATTGGTTGACCATGGCGGTGGTTGACCATGGTGATGGTCGACCATGACAATGGTCGACCGTGGCATTGCTGACCACGGTGATGGTAGACCATGACAATGGTTGACCATGACTGTGGTTGACCACGGTATTGCTGACCACAACATTGGTTGACCATGGCAATGACTGACCATGACAATGGCTGACCGTGGCATTGCTGACCACGGTGATGGTAGACCATGACAATGGTTGACCGTGACATTGGTTGACCATGGCAGTGGTTGACCATGGTGATGGTCGACCATGACAATGGTCAACCGTGGCATTGCTGACCACGGTGATCGTTGACCACGACGTTGCTGACCACGGCGGTGGCTGACCACGGTGATGGTCGGCCATGACAATGGTTGACCATGACTGTGGTTGACCACGGTATTGCTGACCATGATGGTGGTTGACCACGGTGTTGGCTGATCAAGACAATGGTTGACCATGACAATGGCTGACCGTGGCATTGCTGACCACGGTGATGGTTGACTACGGCATTGCTGACCACGGTGATGGTAGACCATGACAATGGTTGACCATGACATTGGTTGACCATGGCGGTGGTTGACCATGGTGATGGTCGACCATGACAATGGTCGACCGTGGCATTGCTGACCACGGTGATCGTTGACCACGGTGATGGTAGACCATGACAATGACTGACCATGGCAATGGCTGACCACGGTGATCGTTGACCACGACGTTGCTGACCACGGCGGTGGATGACCATGGTGCTGGTTGACCACGGTGATGGTTGACCATGACGATGGCTGACCGCGGTGACGTGGCGCTTCCGGCCGCGCGCTCTACCCGCAGGGCGTGCGCTACCTGCACCACCGCGGCGTCGTCCACGGGCGCCTCAAGTCCCGGAACTGCGTGGTGGACGGGCGCTTCGTGCTCAAGGTCACCGACCACGGCTACAACCAACTGCTGGAGGCGCAGCGCGTCCCGGCCCCGCCCCCGCAGGCGCACGGTGAGGGCGGGGCCGGGGCGGGGCTGAGGGGGCGGGGCCTCAA
>NW_026690578.1:0-15337 GCF_015227805.2 Hirundo rustica | reverse complement strand
AGGACTCACCACAAAATTATGCTTTCAACAATCGGACACAACAAATAGTCACCATTAAAACAAATATCCATTCTAATACTGTTTTTAAATACTCTCAACAGTTTAGTCCTAACAATAGTAAACTCTCTTCTTTGCAGGTATGCATTGAAGTTACAATATAATGCTATGTGATAGTCAAAAATTTGGTTTAATTTGAATATTTTTTCTGCAGAAAACTCATCATAATTTACATGTTGTTTTTACCCTCCAAAGAAAAAGGCAAGCACCAAGATATTTATTTTTCTCTTCCAAAAATCCTACCATTTCAGTTATAGCATTTCAACAGAGCATTTTCATGCTAAAAATTACTAACAGCCACCTTTCAGATGTCACTCAATTCAACTCCTCTTAAAATCAACAGCAAATTTCTAAGACTAAAAGCAAGTCACTTGGACAAACTGATCTGGCTAACAGGAGTTAAACCTTCTTTCCTCTCAGATAAACATGAAAAGCCTCATCCAGAAGAGGCTCTTCAAGCCCTCACTGTGACAAAGAGGCCCTTCAGCAGCAGCAGACCCTGAGTGATGGTAAAACATATAGGCAGTTTAAAGTTTCACCTGATTCCTTTTGCTCCAAAACACACATTTTGTTCCTGTTCTAATTGTTCAACAAAGGAAGGTGAAAAGGTGTGGGGTGGGTGTACACCCCCCTCAAGAGTCTTGGCTGCTCTCATGTTCTTCTGTTTTTATAAATAAAAGATTGTCAGTAGGAAGATAATTTACCCACCACCTTATGTGAACTCCAGGATCCAAACCTTTGGGAGACATCAGAGGCGGAAAGATGTGTGTTTTGATTGAAATGGTTTTAAGTAAAATTGTTTACTGTTTTCTAGTGTTAAGTTGGAACTTGTAACTTCTGAGCAATTAACCTGTGACATGCTAGCCTGGCAAATTGTGATATTGGTGGATTTCACCCAACACCTCCTAGACGTGGATGCTGCAGCTCCAACAATACATGAGACACATCACTGGCTAGGAAAGCTAAGTTCAGCAAAGTGAGTAAAAAGCCTCATTCAAATTAAATTCATACTGTCTTTGTTGTCCTACCTGCAATGTGCCTGCAAGAAGGATAACAAAGAACACTTACTTTTTAAATTATAACTGAAAGAGTGATTTGTCATAGCTCATCTATTAGCTAGACAAGATAAATCTGGTCCTAGCAGACCCAGCTCGGCTGACCTGGCTTGTTCCAGAAGTCCCAAGGTGAATGGGAGAGCTCGTGCAGACACCTCAACCAGTCACAGGCAGTGCAGAGAGCAGACATATCGCTGGTCAAGGAGCTGGGCAGGGCTGAGACCCAGACCTACGAGTGTCTGGAACCGGCAGTTTTGAACCTCCTATATAAGGGATTTCTGAACACTAAAATGTGCTGTTTGTCTCATGATCAAGAGGTCTCGAGTCATGGTTTCTGTCACCCTACCCAAAACCTCCTCACATTACAGTGGGATTCAGCCCTTTTGGGTTAAAACTGAGTTGTTCAGAGTGGGATTTGAGTGGTTTTGAGGTGACAGATTGATCCCTCCTGGCTTTTGGAGTGCAAAGAGATGGAGAACACTGCATCAAATCCCCCAAGAAGACACAAATCCTGCAGAATATGGCCCCAAATCCTAAATTCCCCCTCAAATACCTGTGTAACGGTGGGATCTAGACATGTTTGAACAATCTTTCTTTTCAACCCTGTTCTGGCTGGTTTTAAGGGGTGAAGATGAATCAGTAGAAAATGAAGGCCAAACCAAAAGGATCAGCAGCCAGGTTTCTTCCCAACATGGATCACAGGGAATGTGGGTCACCAGGGCACAACGTGGGTCCTCCAGTGGGGGATGCAGCTGGAGCAGCACACAAAGCTCTTCCTGCACTGGGGGCACTCACAGGGCTTCCCTTAGAGGTGTCTCTCTTGCTGTTGGGTCAAGGCTGAGCCCTGTGAGAAGCTCTTCCCACACTGGGGACACTCATAGGGCCTCTCCCTGCTGTGCATGTGCTGGTGCCTGACGAGGGTGGAGTTCTGCTTGAAGCCCTGCCCGCAGTCAGGGCAGTGGAAGGGCCTCTCTCTGTGAATCCGCTGGTGAAGGAGGAGACTGCTGCTGATCCGAAATCCCTTCCCACACAGAACATTTGTAGGGCCTCTCCCTGGTGTGGATCGTTTGGTGGACAATAAGGCTGGAGCTCTGGCTGAAGCTTTTGCCACATTCCCCACACTTGTACGGCTTCTCCCCAGTGTGGATGTTCTGGTGCTGGGTCAGGTTGAAGCTGCTTCTGAAGCTCATCCCACATTCCCCACACTTGTAATGCCGTTCCCCAGTATGAATCCTCTGGTGACAGATCAGGTGGGCCCTCACCCTGAAGCTCATCCCACATTCCTCACACTCTTGGGGCCTCTCCCCGGTGTGGATGCATCGGTGCCGGTCGAGGTTGCAGCTGTGGTTGAAGCCCTTCCTGCAGTCGGGGCAGCGGAAGCGCCTCTCCTCTGTGTGTGTGCTGGTGCAGGAGGAGATTGGAGCTGGTCTGAAACCTCCTCCTGCACTTATCACACTTGTAGGGCCTCTCCCCAGTGTGGATCCTCTGGTATTTATCAGGCTGGAGCTCCTACTGAAGCTCTTCCCACATTCCCCAACCTGTGGGGTCGTTCCCCAGTGTGAATCCTCTGGTGATGGATCAGGATGAACCTCTTGCTGAAGCTCTTTCAACACTCCAATCACTTGTGGGGATTCTCCCCATCATGAAGCTGCTCATGGACCACCAGGTCTGAGCTCTGGCTCCATCTCCGGCTGCCTTCCTGGCACAGGGTGTCTCTTTCCTCCTCAGATCCTCGTGATCTGCCTTTGCAGCCCCTCCTCCTGCGGAATCTCAGGGGCTGTTCCTCCCCATTGGATTCCTGCCCTGTGGAGCCGCTCAAAACGGCCTCTTCCACGAGGATCTGCTGTGGGGATTTCTCCTCCCTGGTCTCCATGCTCAGCTCCTTGTTTGGGGGAGGAAGGACAAGGAGAGGATGGGATTTGCCTCTGTGCCAGAGGGAAGGGGAAGGAGATCCCCTCAGTGCGTCCCCGGCAGGACGGCGTCGGCTGCGGGGTTGTCCTGGTCAGTTTAACGACTGGGTGTGGCTCTGGACAATTCCCTTGGAGCGTCTCCAAGGCATGGAACGTTGGAGCTGCCCCCAGCTGTGGTGTCCCTGAGAGGGGAACCTTGGAGCTGCCAGCACGGTGATGTCCCCGAGAGGGGAACGCTGGGGCTGTGCCACTCCTGGCCCGGCCCCAAGAGCTCTGGCAGCACCTGGAGGAGACACCAAGGCTGAGCTGGGAGGGAGGCAGCAGGATCATGGAGTGCAAGCCCCTGCCCTGCACAGACAGGCCAAGAGTGGCAGCCTGGGCATCCCCGGGAGCGGTGTGCAAAGGCTCCTGGAGCTGCTGCAGCCTCGGAGCTGTGAGCATTGCAGTGGCTGCAGAGCTCTGGGGAAAGGCCCCGGCCCTGGCTTGGGGCTCAGCTGGTGGCCCAGGGAGCAAATGAACTTGCAGCTTGTGGCCCAGAGCAGGGAAGAGCAGGGGCAGTGCTGGCTGGGAGAGCCTCTGGGCAAGGGCCTGCAGCAGCAGGACACAGGTGTACCTCAGTTCCTGAGTGTTTATTCATCTTAGTTGTCTCTTTTCAAGATTCCAATGAAGATTAATGGGGCTGGCTTCCATCCCTTTCCCTGCACTTCTTGTCATCCCATTCACTCTTTGCTTTTCACGTGCTTTTAAAATTTTCCCTTTTTCTTTTTAAGCTGGCATGTCTTCAATTTCTTTTCTTCTCCTTCTTATATTTAACTTTCTTGCCTGATTTCCAAGTCTGAATTCAAGTACTTTTGCAAGTGTTTGTCCTTTTCAGTGTCCCTCGTTTCATTCCAGTGCATTTGATCTCTATCCCTCCAGTTCCAAATTTTCCTCAGTTGTGTTCCCTCACAATGTTCTGTCTTTTCAACATTTCATTGAAGATTAATTCAGCAGGCTTCAATACCTTTCCCTCCACTTCTGGTTGTCCCATACACTTTTTGCTTTTCACGTGCTTTCAAAATTTTTCCTATTTTCATTTTACAACTGCTTGTCTTCAATTCCTTTACCTCTCCATTTTTATCTACCTTTCTTGCCTGATGTCAGCATTTGAATAGGAGTACTTTTGGCAAGTGTGGGTCCTTTTCACTGCCCCTCATTTCATCTCATTCCTTTTGGTCTCAATCACCCCAATTCCAAAAATTCTCTTTTTTTTTCATTCCCAGTGTTTATCATCGTATCTCCTTTCCTGATCATTTGTTAGGGTTTGTTCTCTGTTTTCTACATTTCCTTCCCGTTCTTCCTTTCAGGAAATGGAATGGAATCTTGTTATTTTAATGAATCTTAATTGGGCAGGTTCCGTCCCTTTCCCTGCACTGATGTGCCTCTCTCTCCCCAAGAGCCCCTGCTCTGTTTTTTCCTTGGCTAGCTCCGGAGAGAAACCATGCCAGAAGGAATTTTCCCTTCAGGTCCTTAAAGATCCCAGAGGCTGCAAACTTTTTTATTTAGAGGGAGCAGGTGTCTGTCATTGGCAAAAGGAAAGAGTCTGCCGTTGGTCTGGGGGAATCACGGCTTTATTCTGGGGTCCTGCTCCCGCAGAGCCCGGAGCTCAGTCCAGTCCCTGTCCCCATCCCAGTCCCAAGAGCCAGAGAGATTTTTCCCACGTGGTCCCATGGCTTTTTCCCGGGGGAAGGGGCTAGAGGCAAGGACAAGCCACTGCCCAGTCAGGGATAAGGTGGGAGTGGAACAGAGTTGGGTTACATTCCAGTGTGGGAGGATGGGCGGGGAGAAGGAGCAGGGACAAACCTCCAAGGGAACAGGGTGGTACAGAAGAAACTATTACAAACCCAATAAAAAAATTAAATACAATATAAACCCAAAAAATGTGCTACAACACTGCACTTCTTGCCATCTCATTCACTTTATGTTTTCACATATTTCAGAATATTTTTCCATTTTCATTTTAAACTTGCATTTCTTCAATTTCTTTACCTATCCTTCTTTTATTTACATTTCTTGCCTGATTTCAGCATATGAATTGGCACATTTTTGGCAAGTGTTGGTCCTTTTCACTGCCCCTCATTTCATCTCAGTCCTTTTGGGCTCAATCACTTTGGCTGCAAATTTTCTCAGTCGTATTCATCTGCACTCTTTCTTATCATATCTCCCTTCCTGAGCGTTTGTTAGACTGTGTTCTCTGTTTTCAAAATTTCATTCTGGTTCCCGAAAGGAAGACTTTCCTTTTGGGAATTGGAATGGAATTTGGCTATTTTAATGAGGATTAATTGGTCAGGCTTCTGTCCCTTTCCCTGCACTTCTTGTCATCCAAGTCACCTTTTGCTTTTCACTTGCTTTCAAAATTTTCCCTTTTTCATTTTAAATGTGCATGTCTTCAATCTCTTTTCCACTCCTTATTTATTTAAATTTCATGCCTGATTTCAGCATTTGAATTGGAGTTCTTTGGGAAAGCCTTGGTCCTTTTCGCTGCCCCTCATTTCACCTCTGTCCATTTGGTCTCAATCCCTCCAGTTCCAAATTTTCTTGGTTGTTTTTATTCATCCTGTTTCCAGTCATATCTACTTTCAGGAGTATTTGTTAGAATTGGTTCTTGGTTTTCAAGATTTTATTGAAGATTAATTGGGCAGGCTTCCATCTCCTTCCCTGCACTATATGTCACTCCATTCATATTTTTCTTTTCACGTGCTTTCAAAATGTTCCCTTTTTCATTTTAAGTTTGCATGTCTTCAATCTCTTTTCCACTCCTTCTTTTATCTACCATTCTTCCCTGATTTCAGTATTTGAATTGGAGTACTTTTCAAAAGTGTTGGTCCTTTTTGCTGCCCCTCTTTTCATCTCAGTCCATTTGATCTCCATCCCTCCATTACCAAATTTTCTCAGAATTTTTCATTTGCACTGTTTCTCACCATATCTCCTTTCTTGCATGTTTGTTAGATTTTGTTCTCTGTTTTCAAGATCTCAATGAAGATTACTTGGGCATCCATCTCCTTCTCTGCACTTCTTGTCATCCCATTCACTCTTTGCTTTTCACGAGCTTTCAAAATTTTTCTATTTTTGTTTTTAGCTTGCAGGTCTCCAATTCCTTTTCCACTCCTTCTTTTATTTCCCTTTCTTCCCTGATTGCAGTAATTGAATTGTTGCATTTTTGGCAAGCACTGGTCATTTTTAGTGCCCCTCATTTTATCGTAGTCCATTTGGTCTCAATCCCTCCATTTCCAAATTTTCTTACTTGTTTTCATTCACAGTTTCTTGTCATATCTATAGTCTTGAAGGTTTGTTAGTCTTAGTTCTCTTTTTTCGAGATTTCAGTGAAGATTAATTTGGCAGGCTTCCATCCATCTTCCTGCACTTCTTGTCATCCCATTCACTCTTTGCTTTTCATGAGCTTTCATAATTTTCCCTTTCTCATTTTCAGCTTGCATGTCTTCAATCTCTTTTCCTCTCCTTCTTTTATTTCCCTCTCTTGTCTGATTGCAGCATTTGAATTGGCGTATTTTTGGCAAGGGTTGATCCATTTCACTGCCCCTCTTTTCATCTCTGTCCATTTTGGTCACAATCTGTCCGGTTCCAAATTTTCTCGGTTGTTTTCATTCGCACTGTTTTTCATCATATCTCCTTTCCTGTGTGTTCGACTTTGTTCTCCGTTTTCAAGATTTCATTCCCTTTCCCGAAAGGAAGACTTTACTTTCGGGGAAGGGAATGAAATTTTGCAATTTCAATGAACATTAATTCAGCAGGCTTCCATCTCCTTCCCTGCACTTCTTGTCGTTCCATTTACTCTTTGCTTTTCACGAGCTTTCAAAATTTTCCATTTTTCATTTTAAGCTTTCATGTCTTCAATCTCTTTTCCTCTCCTTTTATTTACATTTCTTGCCTGGTTTCAGCATTTGAATTGGCACATTTTTGGCAAGTGTTGGTCCTTTTCACTGCCCCTCTTTTCATCTCAGTCCATTTGGTCTCAATCCATCCAGTTCAAAATTTCCTTGGTTGTTTTCATTCACAATGGTTTTCATCATATTTCCTTTCCTGTGTGTTTGTTAGACTTTATTGTCTGTTTTCATGATTTCAATGAAGATTAATTGAGCAGATTCTCCATCCTTTCCCTGTACTTCCGGTCATTCCATTCAGTTTTGCTTTTCATGTGCTTTCAAAATTTTCCCTTTTGAGTTTTAAACTTGCATGTTTTCTATTTGATTTCCTCTCCTTCTTTTATTTATATTTTCTGCCTGATTGCAGCATTTGAATTGCAGTATTTTTGGCAAGTGTTTGGTCTTTTCACTGCCCCTCATTTCATCTCAGTCCATTTGGTCTCAACCCCTCCAGTTCCAGATTTCCTCAGTTGTTTTCATTCACACTCTTTCTCATCATATCTCCTTTCCTGAGTGTTTGATAGACTTTGTTCTCTTTTTTCAAGATTTCAATGAAGATTAATTGGGCAGGCTTCCATCTCCTTCCCTGCACTTCTTGGAATCCCATCCACTTTTTGCTTTTCACGTGCTTTCAAAATTTTCCCTTTTACATTTTAAACGTGCATGTCTTCAATCTCTTTTCCATTCCTTCTTTAATTGACCTGTCTTACTTGATTGCAGAATTTAATCACAGCAATTTGGGAAAGTGTTGGTCCTTTTCACTGCACCTCATTTCATCTCAGTCCATTTGTCTCAATCCATCTGGTTCCATATTTTCTCAATTTTTTCATTTGCACTGTTTCTCATATCTTCTTTCCTGAGCATTTGTTAGTCTTTGTTCTCTCTTTTCAAGATTTCAATGAAGATTAATTGGGCAAGCTTCCATCCCTTTCCCTGCACTTTTTGTCATCCCATTCACTTTTTACTTTTCACGTGCTTTCAGAATTTTCCCTTTTTCATATTAATCTTGCATGTCATCAATTTCTTTTCCTCTCCTTCTTTTCTTTACCTTCGTTGCCTGAGTGCAGCATTTGAATAAGAGTACTTTTGGAATGTGTTGATCCTTTTCATTGTTCCTCATTTCATCTCAGTCTGTTTGGTCCCGATCCGTGTGGTTCCATATTTTCTCAGTTGTTTCCATTTGCAATTTTTCTCATCATATCTCCTTTTCAGATAGTTTGTTAGACTTTGTCCTCTCTTTTCAAGATTTCATTGAATATTAATTGGGCAAGCTTCCATCCCTTCCCTTGCACTTCTGGTCATCCTATCCATTTTTTGCTTTTCACGTGCTTTCAAAATTTTCCATTTTTCTTTTTAAGCTGGCATGTCTTCAATTCCTTTTCCTCTCCTTTTTTATCTACCTTTCTTGCCTGATGCTAGCATTTGAATTGGAGTAATTTTGGCAAGAACTAGTCATTTTCAATGCCCCTCATTTCATCCCTGTCAATTTAGTCTCAATCCCTTTGGGGCCTTATTTTGTCGGTTGTTTTCATGCACAATGTTTCTCATCATATCTCTTCTCTTGAGTGTTCGACTTTGTTCTCTGTTTTCAAGATTTCATTCGCTTTCCTGAAAAGAAGACTTTCCTTTTGGGAGAGGGAATGAAATCTTGCAATTTCAATGAAGATTAATTGGGCAGATTTCTGTCCCTTTCTCTGCACTTCATGTCCCATTCTCTCTTTGCTTTTCACGTGCTTTCAAAATTTTCTCCTTTTCATTTTAAGGTTGCATGTCTTCAATCTCTTTTCCTTTCCTTCTTTTCTTTACCTTCTTGCCTGATGTCAGCATTTGAATTAGAGTACTTTTGGCAAGTGTTGGTCCTTTTCATGCCCCTCATTTCATCTCGGTCCATTTGGTCCCAATCCGTGTGGTTCCAAATTTTCTCGGTTGTTTCCATTCGCAATTTTTCCCATCATATCTCCTTTTCTGTGTATTTGTTATACTTTGCTCACTGGTTTCAAGATTTCATTGAATATTAATTGGGCAAGCTTCCATCCCTTTCCCTGCACTTCTTCATGTCCCATTCTCTCTTTGCTTTTCACTTGCTTTCAAAATTTTTCTTTTCTCCTTCTAAGTTTTCATGTCTTCAATTAATTTCCCACTCCTTCTTATGGTTAACTTTCTTGCCTGGTTTCAGCATTTGAATTGGAGCACTTTTGGCAAGTGTTGTTCTGTTTCACTGCCCCTCATTTCATCTCAGTCCATTTGGTCTCAATCCCTCCAGTTCCAAATTTTCTTGGTTGTTTCCATTCTCATTGTTTCCCATCCTATCTCCTTTCCTGAGCATTTGTTGGACTTTGTTCTCTGATATCAAGATTTCATTGAAGATTAATTGGGCAAGCTTCTCACCCTTTCCTTACACTTCCTGTAATCCCATTCACTTTTTGCGTTTCACTTCCTGTCACAATTTTTCCTTTTAAACTTGCATGTCTTTAATTCCTTTTCCTCTCCTTCTTATATTTAAATGTCCTGCATGATTTCAGCATTTGAATTGGAGTACTTTTGGCAAGTGTTGGTCCTTTTCAGTGCCCCTTGTTTCACACCAGTCCATTTAATCCCAATCCCTCCAGTTCCAAATTTTCTCTATTGTTTCATTTGTAATTTTTCTCATCATATCTCCTTTTTGGATAGTTTGTTAGACTTTGTCCTCTCTTTTCAAGATTTCATTGAATATTAATTGGGCAAGCTTCCATCCCTTCCCCTGCACTTCTGGTCATCCTATACATTTTTTCTTTTCACCTGCTTTCAAAATTTTTCCTTTTTCATTTTACAATTTCTTGTCTTCAATTCCTTTTCCTCTCCTTTTTCACTGACCTTCCTTGCCTGATGTCAGCATTTGAATAGGAATAATTTTGGCAGGTATTCATCCCTTTCAATGCCCCTCATTTCATCTCAGTTTATTTGGTCTCAATCCATCCAGTTCCAAATTTTTTGTATTGTTGTCATTCGCAATTTTTCTCATCGTATCTCCTTTCCTGATTGTTTGTTAGACTTTGTTCTCTCTTTTCAAGATTTCATTGAAGATTAATTGGCAACCTTCTATCGCTTTCCCTGCACTTCTGGTATTGCCATAAACTTTTTGCTTTTCATGTGCTTTCAAAATTTTCCCATTTTCATTTTATGATTGCATGTCTTCAATTCCTTTTCCTCTCCTTTTTTCTCTACCTTTCTTGCCTGATGTCAGCCTTTGAATTGGAGTAATTTTGGCAAGTGTTGGTCCTTTTCACTGCCCCTCATTTCAGCCCTGTCCATTTGGTCTCAATCCCTCCAGTTCCATATTTTCTCAGTTGTTTTCATTTGCACTGTTTCTCATCATATCTCCTTTCCTGAGTGTTTGTTAGACTTTGTTCTCCCTTTTCAAGATTTCATTGAAGAAATAATTGGGCAGGCTTCCTTCTCTTTCCCTGCACTTCTTGTGATCCCATTAATTTTTTGCTTTAAACGTGCTTTCAAAATTTTCCCTTTTTCATTTTAAATGTGCATGTCTTCAATCTCTTTTCCACTCCTTATTTTATTTACCTTTCTTGCCTGATTTCAGCATTTGAATAGGAGTACTTTGGAGGTATTGGGTTTTTTTTCTCTCCCCTTCATTTCATCTCAGTCCATTTGGTCTCAATCCCTCCTGTTCCAAATTTTCTCAGTTGTTTTCATTCACACTCTTTCTCATCATATCTTTTTTTCCTGAGTGTTTGTTATACTTTGCTCTCTGTATTCAAGATTTCATTCCCTTTCCTAAAAGGAATGCTTTCTTTTTGGGGGCCTACTACTGCATCATATTTCCTGCTACTTCCTGTACTCTAGGATTTGCAGGTGATCCAGTGTGTGTTTTCCATGTCTGCAGCAGCACGAGCATAGGCGCTGATCGCTGGTTGCTCTATTTCCATGGCAGGGCTGCGAAGAGTGACGAGCTTCATTTTGCAGCAAGAACGCTGTGCTCAGCTCTCCATTTGTGTGCTTGTGCTTGTCGGTTTGCTCAGTGTGCACGCCTTGTTCATTTCACTTTTTCCAGCCAGCAAAGAAGGTACTGCAACATTTTTCCTGCCTTTTCCGTCATTGGATGAGATTCTCTTACAGTTGGAGTTTTCCATTTCTACAGCAGTAAGAGGGAAGGCGTTGCTGTACATTTGATACATTTTTATGTCAGAGGTGTAAAGGACGAAAAGCTGCTTTTTGCAGAGAGAACACTGACTGCACTCAGCTTTTGCTTTGTGTGCTTGTGCTTGTCGCTTTGTTCAGTCCACAAGCCCAATTGTTTTTCTGTTTTCCCAGGAAGCAAATAAGCTACTGAAGCAACTTAACTGCATTTTCCAGCCCTGGATGAGCTTCTGCTACAGTTGGAGTTTTTCGTGTCTGCAGCAGCATGAGCTTTACAACTCTTTTTTGGTTCTGTAAGAGCTTTAAAGCTCTTCAGTCCTTGCCAGCTCTGTAAAGCTGGAAAGACTTTTACAGAGCTGGTCTGAACTAAAAGCCCTGTTTCGCAGAGAGAGCAGACTTCACTCAGCTCTCACTTTATGTGCTTTGTCTCTTTGCTCCATGCAAAAGTCATGTTCATTTTCTGTTTCCTCAGCTAGCAAAGATGATACTGGAGCAACTTTCCTGCCTTCTTCCAGCTCTTGATGAAATTCGGCTACAACTGGAGTTTTCAACGTCTGCAGCAGCCAGAGCAAAGACATTGCTGGCTATTTTCTACTTTTCCATGTCAGAGCTCTAAAGAACTAAAAGCTGCATTTTGTCTAGAGAACACTGACTGCACTCAGCTTTTGAGTTGTGTGCTTGTGCTTTGTCACTTTGCTCTGTGCACAAGCCCTGTTCATTTTCTGGTTTTCCAGCACGCCAAGAAGCTAGTGCAGTAACTTAAGTCTCTTCTCCAGCACTGGATGAGATTCTCCTACAGCTCAATTTTTGCCCAGTAGTTTCTTGCCCAGTAGTTTCTTCGGGAGTAATTTCTTGCCCAGTACTTCTTGGGGAGTAGTTTCCTGGGGTGTAGTCTCTTAGGGAGTAGTTTTTTGCCCCATAGTTTCTTACCCAGTAATTTCTTGCCAAATCTTATCTTAAGGAGAAGTTTCTTGCCCTGTAGATTCTTGTTGGGGAGCTTCTTGGGAATTAGTCTTTTTGGAAGTAGTTTCCTGCCCAGTATCTTCTTGGGGGATATTTTCCAGGGGAGCAGTTTCTTGCCTAGTAGTTTCTTGGGGAGAAGTTTCTTTCCTAGTAGTTTCTTGCAGAGAAATTTCTTGCCCGGTTGTTTCTTGGGGAAGAGTTTCTTGCCCAGTAGTTTCTTGGGGAGTAGCTTCTTGGGGCATAGTTTCTTAGGGAGTGTTTTCTTGGGAAGTAGGTTCTTGTGGGGTAGATTCTTGGGGAATAGTTTGCTGGGGAGCAGTTTCTTGGGAAGTAGCTTCTTGCCCAGTAGTTTCTTGGGGGTTGGTTTTTTTGAAGAATACTTTCTTGCCCAGTAGTTCTACGACGAGCACTTTCTTTCCCAGTAGGTTCTTGCCCAGTTGTTTCTTGTGGAGTAGTTTCTTGGGAAGTAGCTCTATGCGGAGTCAATTTTTGCGGAATAGTTGTTTGGGAAGTAGTTTGTTTCCCAGTAGTTTCTTGTGGATTAGCTTGTCAGGGAGTAGTTTCTTCCCCAGTATTTTTTTGCAGAGTATTTTTATGTGCAATAGTTTCTTACCTAGTTGTTTCTTGCCCAATATCATCTTTGGGCAGTAGTTTCTTGTCCAGTAGTTTCTTGGGGAGTAGTTTTTTGCCCAGTAGCTTCTTACCCAATGGTTTCTTGCCCAGAAATTTCTTTGTGGGTAGTTTCTTGGGCAGTAGCTTCTTGAGGAGGAGATTCTTGGTAGTAGTTTCTTGCACAGTTGTTTCTTGCACAGTTGTTTCTTGCACAGTAATTTCTTGGGGAAGAGTTTCTTGCACAGTAGTTTCTTGGAGGATAATTTCTTGGGGAGTAGCAGGGCCCAGGAAGATTTTACTGTTGAGTGCCCCACAGATGAGAGACCACAGTGTTCCCCTGGGGAAATTCTTGACCAAATGGAGAAGTAGCATGACTTCACTGGTGTGCTGACATGGTCTTGGAATGGAATTGAGGAAGTGTCCGCAGGGTCCTAATTGTAGAACATCAACCAAGAAGAGGTCTAGACTTGCTTGGAAATCACTGCCAGGCAGGGGTATGGCACTTGACAGCCACTGACCATGTGCTAACAGCCCAGGGAAAATGAGCTGGGCATGCACAGAGGCTCTCAGTGCAGTCAGATTGGCCTTGCAGCTTCAGGGACATCATGGGAATGTTGCTGCCTCCCTCGGGGCTGTGTCTGAGCTGTGCAGAAACTGTCCCTACCAGCATTCCAGGAATGAGGTACTTCCCCTCTTTGATTGACAGACACTTCTGTATAAAAAATTTACAACATAGTCCTCAGCACAGGAAAGACACTGACTACATGGAACAGTTGCAGAGGAGGCTAAGATGCTTCGAGTGTTAGAGCACGCCAAACAAGTGACAAAGGCAGGCTGGGAGAGTTGGGGCAGTTCAGCCTGGAGCAGAAAAGGCCATGGGGAGACTCCAGAGTGACCTTGCAAGTCTTCAAGGCACCTCACAGGAAACATGGGGATAAATGTTTTAGTAGGGCCTGTTGCAACTGGAGAAAGAGGTATGATTTTCAACTAAAACAGGATAAGTTCAGACTGGACAAAAGGAAGAAATTTTGGATGCTGAGAGTGCTGAAACACTGGCACAGGTTTCCCAGAGAGCTGGTGGATGCCCCATTCCTGGAAACATTCCTGACCTGGTTGGACGGGCTCTGAGAACAATGATGGAGCAAAAGATGTCTCTGCTCCCACCTCACAGGAGGCACTGTGTTGTCAGCTACTAGAGGGGTTGGTGTCTCTTGTAGGATGTGTCACTAGAGTGTCATGGCATCCCCTCATTTCCATGAACTCCAAGGTCACTGTCCATGAACTCCAGGGTCAATGTCCCCTGGGTTCCATCTAGTCCTGCAGTGTCACAATGATTCCTGGGAACCATGAGACCCTGAGGTATCACAATGGGTGATTCTATGAAGCCTCACAGTTTCACAGTCTCCTCATGGTTCCATGAGGGCCCATGGCCCCAAAGGGGCTTCTGGATTCTGCAAGACCCTGGAGTGTCACAGGGCCCCTATAGTCCCATGAGTGCCCACAGTGTCACAATGTCCCCAGGAGGCACTGCAGTGTCACAGATGAACACACATGAGTGGGCACAGCACCAGGGGACATTTGGCAGCAGGAGCAGAACAAGAGCAGCAGCTGTGGAAACACAGGAGAGCAGGGGAGGAGCAGAGAAGGAGCAGTGGAACAATGGTAGATGAGCAGTGGTGGAACAGTGGTGGAGGAGCAGAGGAACAGTGCTGGGACATCACCAGAACAGCGCTGAAACAGCTTTTGAGCAGCAGTGGAGTAACCATGTGTCCTAGGGTAACTTTATGATGCTTATATCCCCAATCGTCTGTTCTGTTTGTGCTGTATATTGAGTCCTGTGCCTTAAGACTGGTTCTAAGAGCAAGGAGAAGCGCGGAGTTTGTTTTGAGAAAACTGCCTGACTCCTCCACATTCTTCTGCGGATGGGGTGTTTGGCGGAGGCTCGGAGAGACTGCAGGACAGAGATTTTTTTTGCTTTTAGTTAGTTTCAGCTAGCTAGGGCAGAGAAGTTCCCTGGACTGTTTTTTTTTCCTTTTTCTTGGAACTGTTTAAACCTGCTCTGGACTGAAAACCCAGGGGAGCACTGGGGGCTGCACCTGCGGCCCACCGGGGCCTGGACCTCGGCATTTTCCAGCAGCGCCGGAGGGAGACTGGGACTGAGGAGAGGCTGAGAGAGAGAGCTGAGCTGCACCCATGGCAAGAACTTTCTCAATTTGCCATCTCACTTCAGAAGGAGAGGTTTTATTGTTTCATATTATTCATTCTTTATATTTGTATGCACTTAATTTGTTTAGTAAAATATTTTTTTCCACTTTTCTCCAAAGAGGGTTTTTTTTTCCGGACCGGTTGGAGGGAGGGGCCACTTGGGTTTGCTTCCTTAAAAGGGATCCTCTACAGGGGTTTTCTCCCAAATTTGTCCCAAACCAGGACACCATGGAAAAGGTGGAACAGTGATGGAACAGGAACTGCAGCCATGGAGCAGTGGTGGCACAGGCCCCACAGCCACGGAGCAGTGGTGGCACAGACCCCCCAGCCATGGAGCAGTGGTGGCACAGGCCCCACAGCCATGGAGCAGTGGTGGCACAGGCCCCACAGCCATGGAGCAGTGGTGGCACAGGTCCCACAGCCATGGAGCAGTGGTGTCACAGGCCCCACAGCCATGGAGCAGCGGTGGCACAGACCC
>NW_026690577.1:0-15435 GCF_015227805.2 Hirundo rustica | reverse complement strand
GAAAGAAAAGAAAGAAAGAAAGAAAGAAAGAAAGAAAGAAAGAAAGAAAGAAAGAAAGAAAGAAAGAAAGAAAGGGAATGAAATCTTGTGATTTCAATGAAGATTAATTGGTCAAGCTTCCGTCTCTTTCCCTGCACTTCATGTCAACCTATTCACCCTGTGTTTTTTACAGGCTTTCAAAATATTCCATTTTCACTTTATGCTTGCATTTCTTCAATTTCTTTTCCTCATCTTTTCTTTACCTTTCTTACCTGATTTCAGCATTTGAATTGGAGTACGTTTGTCAGGTGTTGGTCACTGCCCCTGATTTCTCATTATTTTTTATTTACAGTTTTTCTCATCATATCTCCACTCCTGAGTGTTTGTTAGGCTTTGTTCCCTGTTTTCAAGATTTCATTCCCTTTCCCCAAACACTTTCCTGAAGGGAATTAAATCTTGCCATGTCAGTAAAGATAAATTGGGCAAGCTTCCGCCCCTTTCCCTGCACTTCTTGTCATCACATCTAATTTTTTCTTTTCACGTTCTTTCAAAATATTCCAATTTTAATTTTAAGCTTGCATTTCTTCAATTTCTTTTCCTCTCTTTCTTTTATTTACCTTTATTACCTGGTGTCGGCATTTGAATTGGAGTATGTTTGGCAAGTGTTGATCCTTTTCACTGCCCTTGATTTCATCTCAGTCAATTGGGTCTCAATCACTCCTGTTCCAAATTATCTCGGATTTTTTCATTCACTCTGTTTCTCTTCATATCTCTTTTTCTGAGCATTTGCTAGACTTTTTTCCCTCTTTTCAAAATCTCATACCAGTTCCCAAAAAGAAGACTTTCTTTTTGGGAAAATGGAATGAAATCATGCAATGTCAATGAAGATTAACTGGCAAAGCTTCCATCACTTTCAGTGCACTTCTCATCCCATTAACATTGTCCTTTTCACGTGCTTTCAAAATTTTCCCTTTTTCATTTTAAGCTTCCATTTCTTAGATTTCTTTCCTCTTCTTCTTTTATTTAATTTTCATGCCTGATGTTAGCATTTGAACTGAGTACTTTTTGCAAGTGTTGGTCCTTTTCAGTGCCCCTCATTTCATCTCAATCCATTTGGTCTCCATCACTCTGGTTCTAAATTTCCTAGGTTGTTTCCATTTGCACTCTTTCTCATCATATCTCCTTTCATGAGCATATCTTAAGCCTTGTTCCCTGTTTTCAATTTCAATGAAGATTAATTGGACAAGCTTCCATCCCTTTCCCTGCATTTCTTCTCATCCTATTCACTTAGTGCTTTTCAGGTGCTTTCAAAATTTTCTCTTTTTCACTTAAGGCTTGCATTTCTTCACTTTTTTTTCCTCTCCTTCTTTTATTTCCATTTTTTTGACTGATTGCAGCATTTGAATTGGAGTACTTTTGGGAAATGTTTGTCCTTTTCAGTGCCCCTCATTTCATCTAAGTCCATTTGGTCTCAATCACTCTGGTTCCAAATTTTCTCGGTTGTTTTCATTCGTATTCTTCCTCATAATGTCTCCTCTCCTGAGTGTTTATTAGACTTTGTTCCCCGATTTCAAGATTTCAATCTCTTTCCAGAAAGAAAGACATTGCCTTGGCGAAAGGGAATGAAATCTTGCGATTTCAATGAAGATTTATTGGGCAAGCTTTCTTCCCTTTCCCTGCATTTCTTCTCCTCCCATCCACTTCTTACTTTTCACATGCTTTCAAAATTTGCCAATTTTCTTTTTAAGCTTGCATTTCTTCAATTTCTTTTCCTCTCCTTCTTTTATTTGCCTTTCTCACCTGATGTTAGCATTTGAATTGGAGTAGGTTTGGCAAGTGTTGGTCCTTTTCATTGCCCCAATTTCATCTCAGTCCATTTGGCCACAATCACTCCAGTTCCAAATTTCCTCGGTTGTTTTCATGTGCAATCTTTCTCATCACATCTCATTTCCTGAGCGTTTTTTAGACTTTGTTCCGTGTTTTCAAGATTTCATTCCCTTTCCCGAAAGGAATACTTTATTTTGGGAAAGGGAATGAAATCTTTCAATGATAATGAAGATTAATTGGGCAAGCTTCCATCACTTTCCCTGCATTTCTTCTCATCCCATTCACTTAGTGCTTTTCAGGTCTTTCAAAATTTTCCCTTTTTCATTTTAAACTTGCATTTTTTCAATTTCTTTTCTTCTCCTTATTTACTTCCATTTCTTGCCAGATTTCAGCAATTGAACTGGAGTACGTTTGGCAAGTGTTGGTCCTTTTCAGTGCCCCTCATTTCATCTCAGTCCATTTGGTCTGAATCACTCCGGTTCTAAATTACCTTTGCTGCTTTCATTTGTACTGTTATCAATCATATCACCTTTCCTGAGCGTTTGTTAGAGTGTGTTCCTTGTCTTAAAGATTTCAATGAAGATTCATTGTGCAAGCTTCTGTCCATTTCCCTGCACTTCTTGTCATCCCATCCACTATTTACTTTTTACGTGTTTTCAAAATATTCCCATTTTCGTTTTAAGATTGCAATTCTTCATTTTCTTTTCCTCTCCTTTTTTTATTTCCATTTCTTGACTGATTTCATAATTTGAATTGGAGTACGTTTGGCAAGTGTTGGTCCTTTTCACCGCCCCTCCTTTCATCTCAGTCCACTTGGTCTCAATAACTCTGGTTCCAAATTTTCTTGATTATTTTCATTTGCACTCTTTCTCATGTGGTCTCCTTTCCTGAGCATTTGTTAGACTTTGTTCCCTGTTTTCAAGATTTTATTCCCTTTCCCGAAAGGAAGACATTGCCTTGGGGAAAGGGAATGAAATCTTGTGATATCAGTGAAGATTCATTGGGCAATCTTCCATCCCTTTCCCTGCACTTCTTCGCATCCCATCCACTATTTATTTTTCACGTGCTTTCAAAATATTCCCATTTTCATTTTAAGCTTCCATTTTTTCAATTTCTTTTCCTCTCTTACTTTTATTTCTATTTCTTTCCTAATATTAACATTTGAATTGGAGTACATTTGGCAAGTGTTGGTCCTTTTCAGTGTCCCTCATTTTATCTCAGTCCATTTGGCCTCAATCTCTCCAGTTCTAAATTATCTCAGTTGTTTTCGTTCCCTCTCTTTCTCATCATATCACCTCTCCTGAGCGTTTGTTAGACTTTGTTCCCTGTTTTCAAGATTTCAATGAAGATTATTTGGGCAAGCTTCAATCCCTTTTCCAGCACTCCTTCTCATCCCATTCACTTTATGCTTTTTACAAGCTTTCAAAATTTTCCCTTTTTCATTTTAAGCTTGTGTTTCTTCAATTTCTTTTTCTCTGCTTCTTTTATTTACCTTTCTTGCCTCATTGCAGCATTTGAATTGGTGTATTCTGGCAAGTCTTGGTCCTTTTCACTGCCCCTCCTTTCATCTCAGTCCACTTGGTCTCGAAAACTCTGGTTCCATATTTTCTTGGTTATTTTAATTTGCATTATTTCTCATCATGTCTCCTTTCCTGTGTGTTTATTAGATTTTGTTTCCTGTTTTCAAGATTCCATTCTCTTTCCGGAAACGAAGACTTTCCTTTCGATAAGGGAATGAAGTCTTGCGATTTCAATGAAGAATTATTGTGCAAGCTTCCATCCCTTTCCCTGCACTTTTTCTCATCCCATTCCCTTTGTGCTTTTCACGTGCTTTCAAAATTTTCCATTTTTCATTTTATGCTTGCATTTCTTCAATTTCTTTCCTCTTCTTCCTTTCTTTCAATTTCTTGCCTGATTGTACCATTTGAATTGGAGTACATTTTTGAAGTGTTGGTCCTTTTCAGTGCCCCTCATTTCATATCAGTCCATTTCGTCTTATTCACACCGTTTAGAAATTTTCTCGGTAGTCATAATTTGCACTGTTTGTCACCATATCTCCTTTGCTGACTGTCTATTAAATTTTCTTCTCTGTTTTCATGATTTCCAGGAAGATAACTTGGAGAAGCTTCAGTCCCTTGCCCTGCACTTCTTGTCATCACGTTCACTTTTTGCTTTTCATGTGCTTTCAAAATATTCCCTTTTTCATTTTAAGCTTGCATTTCCTCAATTTCTTTTACTCTCCTTTATTTCCCTTTATTGCCTTATTGCAGCATTTGAATTGGAGTACTTTTGGCAAGTGTTGGTCCTTTTCAGTGCCCCTCATTTCACCTCAGTCCATTTGGTCTCAATCACTCCATTCCCAAATTTTCTCGGTTGTTTTCATTCGCACTGTTTCTCATCATATCTCCTTTCCCGAGTGTTTGTTAGACTTTGTTCCTTGTTTTCAAGATTTCATTCCCTCTCCCGAAAGGAAGACCTTTTGTTCGGGAAAGGGAATGAAATCTTGCAATTTCAATGAAGATTAATTGGGCAAGCTTCTGTCCCTTTCCCTGCACTTCTTGTCATCCCATTCACTTTTTGCTTCTCACGGGCTTTCAAAATTTTCCCTTTTTCATTTTAAGCTTGCATTTCTTCAATTTCATTTTCTCTCCTTCCTTCCTTTATTTCCACTTCTCACCTGGTTGCAGCATTTGAATTGGAGTACGTTTGGCAAGTGTTGGTCCTTTTCAGTGCCCTTCATTTCATCTCAGTCTATTTGGTCTAAATCACTCCCATTCCCAGTTTTCTCCTTTTTTTTTTAATTTGCATTGTTTCCAATCATATTTCTATTCCTGAGCGATTGCTCAACGTGTTCTCTATTTTCAAAATTTCAGTGAGTGTTACTTGGGAAGCTTTTTTCCTTTTCCTTGCACTTCTTGTCATCCCGTTGGATTTTGTCTTCTCATGTGCTTTCAAATTTTTTTTTTTCATTTTAACCTTGCATTTCTTCAGTTTTTAATCTTCTCCTTCCATTATTTCAATTGCTTGCCTGATGTCAGAATTTGATTTGTAGTAACTGTGACAAGTGTTGGTCCTTTTCAGTGCCCCTCATTTTATCTCAGTCCATTTGGTCACAATTACCCCTGTCCCAAATTTTCTCGGTAGTTTTCATTCGCACAGTTTCATCATACATCATTACCTGAGCGTTTGTTTGACTTTTTTTCTCTGTATTAAAGATTTCATTCCCTTTCTTGAAGGGACGACTTTCCTTTTGGATACCTAATGACATCTTGTCATTTCAATGAAGATTAATTGGGCAAGCTTCTGTCCCTTTCGCTGCACTTCTTGTCATCCCATCCATTTTTGAATTTTCACGTTGTGTGTGAATTTTCCCTTTTTCCTTTTAAGCTTCCTTTTTTATCAATTTCTTTTCTTCTCTTTCTTTTATTTACCTTTCTTGCCTGATTTCAGCATTTGAATTGGAGTACTTTTGGAAAATGTTGGTCCATTTCAGTGCCCCTCATTTCATCTCAGTCCATTTGGTTTCAATTATTCTGGTTCGAAATTTTCCCATAGTTTTCATTCACACTCCTTTGCAGCATATCTCATTTCCTGGGCATTTATTAAACACTGTTCTCTTTTTTCAAGATTTCAATGAAGATTACTTGTGCAAGCTCCTGACCCTTTCCCTGTACTTCTTGTCATCCCATTCACTTTTCTCTTTTTACATGCTTTCAAAATATTCCCTTTTTCAATTTAAGGTTGAATTTCTTCTATGTCTTTTCCTCTCCTTCCTTTTTTTCCCATTTCTTGCCTGATTTCAGCTTTTGAATTGGAGTACCTTTATCAAGTGTTGGTCCTTTTCAGTGCCCCTCATTTTATCTCAGTCCATGTGGCCTCTCTCACTCCGGTTCCAGATTTCCTTGGTTTTCATTTGCACTGTTTCTCATCATATCTCCTTTCCTGAGTTAGCCTTTGTTCCCTATTTTCAAGATTTCAGAGAAAAGACTTCCTTTTGGGAAAGGAAATGTAAACTTGCAATTTCAATGAAGATTAATTGGGCAAGCTTCCATCCCTCTCCCTGCACTTCTTGTCAGCCAATTCAATTTTTGATATTCACATGCAAAAATGTTTCGAGTTTTTGATTTTTAATTCAAGCTTGCATTTCTTCAAGATCTTTTCCCCTCCTTCCTTTATTTCTATTTCTAGCCTGATTACAGCATTTGAATTGGAGTAATATTGGCAAGTGTTGGTCCATTTCACTGCCCCTCATTTCATCATCCCTACCTCTCCCAACTATCACTAAACCCCTCAGACTTTAATTTTCACTTTACGCTGGAGCTTGCCAGGGCCCCACCACCCTCCCAGGGAACAAGTCCATCCCCACATCCCAGCTCACCTTGCCTCCAAGCAGCATCAAGACATTGCCTGTGTCCTGGCGCTGCAGGCCCTTGCCAAGAGTCTCTCCCAGCCAGCAATTCCTGCTCTTCCCTGCTCTGGGGCAGCAGCTGCAAGTTGATTTGCTCCCTGAGCCATTGGCCCAGCCCCAAGCCAGGGCTGGGACCTTTCCCCAGAGCTCTGCGGCCACTGCAATGCTCACAGCTCTGAGGCTGCTGCAGCTCCAGAAGACTTTGGACATCGCTCCAAGAGGATGCCCAGTCTGCCACTCTTGTGCTGTCTGTGCAGGGCAGGGGCCTGCACTCCATGATCCTGCTGCCGCTTATTACGATCTGCTCATACAAGCCGGGGTCATAATGGTTTGTTTACTGATCTCAGAGTGCAAAACACAGCACAGAGGGGATTTCACTATGAATCAGAACAAATGCACTTTTTATTGATTGACCATAGCAAATGTGATAGAGGGATTAGGAGTGAGAGAAAGAGACAGAGAAAGAGAGAGAGGAAAAAGGGGATATAGCTACCAAACGTGGAGACAAAATCCTGGTGTTCCGGTTGATGGGTGCACCTTTCACGTTGGGGAGAGTCTCTCTCAAGATCTCTGGTTAACTCAGGGGGTTTTATTATAGTCCTCCACTGCGGGGAGAACAGATTATAAGATTAACCTGATTGAAGCCACCGAGGGGGAACAGGTAGTCCATGTTCTCAGCAGTAAGCAAGAGCCATTAACTTCTTGGTCCGACGACCACACCTGCAGGCAAACATCTCGCTTTGGTCAAGTCAGCCCCACTCCCCGTACTGGGGTTATAGGGGTCTCTTGTCTCAGTCCTTGAGAGGGGCTTTGTACAGAGGTCTCAGTCTCAGTCCTTGAGAGGGGGCTTCAATCTCCATCTGTCACGGTGGTTGTGGAGCAGATGAGGGATCTTCTGTGGGGGACCACCAAAGTTACCCCAGAAAGTCGACTTGGCCAAGAGGTCGGGAAATTCAAAGGCTATTGTCATGAAGCTGGGAGCATGAAGCAGGTAGAAATGTCAGGTACAGAACTGCCATTACACTGCTCAAAGCCAGTGTACCATGGCATGGTGACACAGGAAAATGCACCTGCAGACGATTGGCAAGCATCCACCTCGAGCAGGCCAGAACTGCAGTGGGGTCCTCGGGGTCCTTATGATGATTGTGAGGCAAATGAGGGGATCTTCAGACTGACTCTTACACCACCCCGTGACTCACGATTTTCTTTAAGGGAGCTTTATAATGTCCTTGCGAAGTCTTCAGGACTCGTCAACGTTGGTAGTATATCCCAAAGAACTGAGACAGTATGGAGAGAGAGAGAAAGAGAGAAAGAATGGAAAGGAAAACAGAAAGGGAAAAGGAAAAAATAAACAAATATCTAATTATTAAACAGATCATAAATAATCAAAGCAATTATAACAATCAGTGTTAATTAAAATAATTCTTTCAAAACAAATCACAAATAATCAGAAGTTATTTTCCTGAGATTACAAAAGAAAATAATTTCAAAACATACATTCAAATTTTATAATTGCCTTGTGTCAATAGCCTTGGGGATGTCCATAGGGGAGAGGACTTCTGCCAGGTTATGAGCATTAATTATGGATGTCAACCATGTTAACCGTTTCATCATTCTCCAGTTCATAATGAATAAAATTGCTGATAAAACAAAACCAGTTAAAACTAAAATCAAAAGGACAATGATGGGATGACACAATTTGTTCAAGGCACTTGTGGCAGTAGGTGACCACCCAAAAAGAGTATCCCACCTCCTGTGCTCGACATCTTTTCTTAACCTTTCTATAATACAATGTATTTCTTTCACCTTATGATGAACAGTTACCTGGGTTTTCTGTCCATCTTTCTTGATCTTTTCCAAAATTTCTATTAAGTCCTGATGAAGCAACAATTGCTTTACCAAAGTAAGGTTCATTCCAATGGGAGTAGGTGATAGTTTGTGAATGAGTGTGTAATTTGATTGCAAAAGTTAATGAGAGGTAACTGGAGCTTTATAAGAAAAATCGCATCCGGTGATTTTAGTAAAATTGCAAGCACAAAAATTTAAATTATTTTTAGTATCTACTACTATATTTTCCACAAATACCATATCACGAGTAGTTCTAAAGCATGCACAACCATTACCTATATATATAAGGACTGTTCCAGGGGCCTCGTTAGGATGAATTTCAAAATGACAGATATTTTGCTCTGTGTGCAGACAAATATCTTGAGCTATAACTGCATTACTTTTACAGATAAACCCTTGTTGTTCTCAGACAATACAGGATTCTAAGTTAACAGTTTGCCATTTCTCACCAATTTGAGGGGCCCATTCCCTATGCTCGGAAGGGTAGGGGATAGCTCCATCATGATTCAATCCTAATGCAATGATAGGGAATATCAAATGCACTGAGGCATTACGTATGTTTAACACAAAAGCTGTGGCTGTGTTTGTAATGGGGTTGTCCTGGGTTACAATGTAAGATGTGCCCAAAGTATGTATTCTATCACCATCTACATGAAATGTTGAAGCTAAGTTGTGCACTGTTTCCCTCGGCCCCTGCCTCCAGTCTATCTTCTGTTAATGGCCCATCAATTCCCTGCTGCATGACTCATACATAAGTCCCTCCAGGAGCTATCTCTGTTTAATAGGCAATCAAGACTGATAAAATTACAAGACTGATAAAACGATATCAGCCCATTGTGAGATGCTCCGCCCAGGGGGAGGAGCCAAGCATTCCCACCTGGATATAATCTGGGATTTGGGACAGCACAGGCAGCCTTACCCACTGGATTCCCAGAGGACAAGAGCTACCAGACCTTTCTGTGGGATCACTGCTTCAACCAGACTGCTTCATCTGGACTGCTACCACCATGGTTTCAGGTTGTATTCTGACTCTGTCAGTGATCTTTTGTACCATTGCATGTGTTTTATTTTATTTTATTTTACCTTTTTTTTTTTTTATTTTTCTCTCCTATTAAATTGTTGGGTTGTTTTTTGGTTTTTTTTTTCTGACTTGGAGTCTCTCGCTGGTTTTGCCTTCAAGCCAGCACAGGGGTTTTAAGTAAAATTTACTAAGTTCCACCAGGATTGGAATTCTCTTTCAAAATCAGTGGCATTGTCCCAAATTATTTTCCAAATTTCAGTAGGAAAAGTGTCTTCTTCACCTTCTCCTATAATAGAGGCAGCAACTGACTGCATCCACAATTGAGCCTGGGTACAGCTGAGGGCCAAAGAAACCACTGTTTTGTGTAGCACTGAGTGCATCAATTACCAATTTATGGTCATTCACATTTACCTTTTCCCAGTTTGGTAATACGTTTGATAACAACTACTGATGTGTTCCCAAAGCCAAGAAGGACGACTGTAGTGGTTGTTGTAATTTAGTCAGATCTCTAGTTGTGGCAGCCAATTTATTCAGTATTACTTCTGAATCAATACTATTTAGAATTCCCAATCCTGTTCCATAACACCAGTTATGTCTCTAAGTGTCTGCTTTTTAAAAGAGTTCCACTTTTACAACCAGGCTGTCCAACCTTCAAAGGAAGTCTGCAAGAAAGGTGAACAAGCTGGCTGAATTTCTGAGACATTATTTTGCATCAGCAATTTGGCTTGCTTAAGAGACCATGCTGGACTGAACAGTATTTGTTGTTGTCCTGTCTTCCTAATTATATATGGTCTGATTTCAGAAATTCTCGGGCTAAGCATGACCGGTGGTTAGATTGGAGTGATGGTAATATGAGCTGTAGTAAATTGGGCTATAACATTTATTTTAAATTTAAAAGAAAGCCCTTGAGTATTTTTGGCCCAAAGACAAACTACTTCTACAGTTTGTGCTAGTGTGAAATTGTGCCAACAATCCTGCACGCTTGGGTGTGTGCAGACCTCTTTGTGCTTATATATTTGGTTTGTCAGAACACTGATGGAGGTTGCCTTCCTATAGGTGATTCCATTAATCATTCAACACCCTATACTAATTTTTTCTCCCACTATCCCTTGAAGCTGCCAAGTTTTTTGTTTTTCCCATTCCTGCCTAGTATATACCTGATTTTCATGCAGAACAACAGCTGATAGGTTTAAGTCTTTCACATTTCCCATGGAGCCAGGAAAATGAACAAAAGCTTGGTACCAGGGCCATTCAGTATCATATTGAAAAAAGGGGTTTTCAGTCTCTTTCACCTGTTGGGGGGTGACTACTGTACTCAGTGTGGGCTTTGTTATAGGGTTTATCTTAAATTTGTAAACTAGACCTTTAAAACCCGACGGATCCGTCAAGTTATTTTGCCAATGGTATGTCACATAAGTTGGTTTGACAAAAACAAAACTATACCAACAATCAGTTGGTTCATTATTACAATCCCTTGTAATTGCAATATTGTTGGTTCTGGGGCCTTAAGTGTAATTACCCACATGCTCTTGAAGGCAGCACAGGGTAAGGGGAATTTGTTTAGTACAATTTCACTTTTTTGTAGGGCACAGTTCTGCTGTAAGGATATACAAATAGTTTTTTCCACCTGCTTCTAAAAAATTTCCAGCAATTGTAATGGAGGAGGCTTTCTCATGGAGAGATCCTTCCACTTTTCTGCATGCTATCATAATTACTTCACCCACTGTTACACTCAGGGTTTTGATCCACTCCTTCCGATCCCATCCCCACTCATTTAGACAGTGTGCCTCAGAGCCGTGCTGCACTACAGTTGCTCGGTTCGGATGATGATCTTTGGGATAAGATCCTAAAACATTTGTGTGCTTGATGATAGCTTCAGACCACGGCCACTCCAAAGAATTCTGGCTGTGGTATTGTGGTAGGATGCAGAAAAATATCACCAGTTTTATCATGGTTCAGATGATCCTCATGTCCCTCGGGGTTCTTCTGTAAAAGTAAACAACAGAAAAATCCTGCCACTAGGAGGCAGAAAACGGTTAGAATGATGGAATTATCCAGTGTGGATTTATCCGATGCTCTTTCCCTAGGGCATCAGAGGCTACCCATGCATATTTATTCAGAGGGGTTTTTAGTACTAGGGGTACTTCCCCTACAGTAGGAAGGTCCACCAGAACAGGTTGTCCAGGGTCATGTGCAGGATTCTTAGGATCATCAGGTCCCTGTAGTGAGGGAATCATGCTTGGAGCTGTTGGGCAGAAAGCAGTAATTTTGGGACACCCGTTTAGTCCCCATCTACCATTCACTCCTTTAACTGCTTCCCATAACCGGACATCCCAATTTCCCTCCTGTGGTTTCAGAAGTTGTTTCAAGAGACCATTGGTCCTTTCTATGATCCTGTTAGCTTGAGGGTAGTAAGGGGTGTGAAAAATCCATTTAATTCCTTCACTTTTTGCCCACTCCTGTACAACTCTAGCAGTGAAGTGGGATCCATTATCAGATTGAATTTCCTGAGGTTTTGGGAATGTTCCAAACCACTCCTGTAAAGGTGATGTCTCAGGGAGCAGCCAGAGTCAGTCACACTCTTCACAGAAGTAATGGTGAATGCTCGTTTATTGAGGGTACACAGGGTTCTTTTATACATATAATTCTTGTGCATAAGCTGTTCATGGGGCATTTTGCTACTTGCTATTGGGTACCTCCTGGTGTCCACGAGCCCTAAGCAGCTATACTATTGGCTAATGTTATCTGCATAAGCATTCCTTTGCAGTTACCTGTTTACAACTTTGTTCAGGGGCCAACGGCTCGTTCCCACACTCTTTGACCTTGGAGTGCTAAGGCAAACAGCATTTTCCCAACACTGCAAGGCCTCTCTGTTTCTATCTCCAGAAATCCTTCTACAATTCCTGCTTTTTCTTTTGCACAAGCCAAGCATTAGTTATTGTCTTATGCAATATATTCTTAATACAAGACTTTACACAACTTCATACTAATAATTCTACTAATACAAGTAATAATATAACAAACACTTGCTTAAAACCAAACTTCAGCCATCCCGTAATCCCAAGGCTACTTAACTAATCTCTAAATGCATCATCACTTTCTTTTAAATCATGTAATTTGTTCTTCATTAATTGCAATTTTTTTGTGAATTGATCCAGAATGGTCAGACAGGTTCATGCAACACATTCCTTCAAACTCTTCACACCCATGGTTATGCGCTAAAAGCAAAAATCAGTCGCAGCACGGTTTTGCAAAACAACATGATTAACACTGGTAACATCCGCTAATAGCTCATCTAAAATTTGACTAGTCACATTCAATTCTGATTTTGTCCAGCATGCTATCTGCTTTAATCTGGTCATTGCTCTGGCGGCTGTTGCTCCTGGTATAAACATGGATGTTAACACTGCCCTAGCTTGAGACCAGAATTTGGGATCTCCCACGTCTATACAATGAGCTAATTGAGGGGATCCTACAACACTTGTTGACACCATGAGCAGAAGGCATGCAACACGTGAGAGCGTTTTACCATGCGGGCTTGCCATATTCCGTTTTTTAATGGCCCACACTGTCTGCGCAAATCTCCAATCTGCTACTCCACCAAAATCTCCAGGATCAGGGTTAATTATTCCCAACACTACCTGTGCTGCTTGATAAAAGGCACCAAGGGTACCACTATAGCAATGATCACACAAACCACCCTCACGCCAAAGCTTTGGTGTCTCTCTCTCAAATTGTGCACCACGAACTCCGCAGCTCACTTCTATAACTATTACTTCCTGACACTGAGGATGCTCTTTTTCTTGCCACTCATGCAAGTCCTGGGAAAGTTCCAATGATCCCAAGGGGCCTTGGTGACCAATAATGCATGCTACAACCCAGTCTGGGTCAGGAGGGTGTTGTTCACCAGCAGCCTCAACCACCAGCTGTCTCAGCAAGGACTTGATGATCCTTCTTCCTTCTTTTCCTTCCTTGCCGGCCGAGTCCATTTACTCGGTATCCATTGTGGTCCAGATGCAAAGCTCAAAGGCTTGGGTGCAGCTGTTGTCAAATTCACCTCAGAGGTGTCCTGATCGCTGACCAGCAGGTTTCAGAGTGACGGATTCCAGGGCCCTTGGAGATCTGTCAGTCTGGGATGAATTTGAGATCAGCTGCTCTGGCCAGAAGTGGTCTTCTTATCTTCTCCGGAGCTGACCATCTGGCTTTTTATCTTCAGAGGGCTTGTGGTGTTCACTGCGTGCAGAAGGCTTACTGTGACCCTGTTCAGCATGAAACCACTTTATCAGCAATGCACGAGTGAAAACCACCCCAACTTGGCTCTTACTTGGCAGCTGCTGCAGCCACACAACCTAGTAAGGTATCTTTGGGTTTTTACCAGCTTAAGTCTTTAGTAAATAAATTCCAAGTGGACACTAAACAAGTATTTCACTAAGAGATGATGAAATGTTAAAATTAAAAGCAAGTCAGATTGCAGCTGTAATTATACTACATTAGAAACTCTAGTTGGTGGGAACTGCTTTCTGCAGTTTGTTCTAGCAATTGTTGCATTGGAGTTAACTGGGAGCTGAAAGATGTTGGCTCATCTCAACCATTATCAGTTGTCGTGGATAGCAGCTCAGCTGCTGCATGTGCCCTTTCATCCAGGCGCTTCATCACTGCCTGAGTTTGCTCAGTCAGTTCTTTTAAACCAATTGTGGGCTCTGCCGGGAGTTCTGCTGGGGGAAGCAGTGCTCTATCATCGGGGTCGTCCTCTAATTCGTCCGGCAGTGGAACATTGTCTGGGGAAGGTGGTCGACAGCAGGGGTCACTGGTTCCCCTCTCTTTGTCGACTGGTATCTCTTCAGGCACAGCCAGAAAAGGAGGGGGGGCACATGGCACCTGCTTTGTGGGAGCGGTGGGGCTGGGAGTGGCTGTGGAGGGTTTTTGAAGCATTTTGGCTACTGGAATACACTGGGTTGCCATCAAGCCTTTGACTGGGGGGGGCTCCTTGCTTCTGAGAAAAGCTCCAAGCCGGCTTTGTGGTGGTGGTGGCGGTGCGGGAGCAGCGCGCTGGAGCTCAGGTGATGGGGATGGTCCGTGGGCCAGGAGCGGCGAGCCGGGCATTGGCCAGTGACGGTGCCGGGGCACTGGGGGTGGCGGGAGGGCACGGCAGGGGCCCTGCGGTGCCTCCCCAACTTCACAGTGCCACGGGGTTGTTAAATGTTCATTTCCCTGCACCCAGTTAACTGGCTTGTGCAGCACATTTTCTGCTACTGTTTTTCCCCTCTCAGAGAGTATATTAATAAATAATTTAACTGCAGCAGCAAAGTCACATTCCATGCTTGCCATCTTCTGTGGGGCAGGGAAGGGAGTACTCAGCACCTTCCACCTTTTTTCAAGAAGCTGCCGCTCTGCTCCCCTTACCAGCTCAGCTTCGCAATATGCATTTGCAAGGACAGCGAGCTCCTACCTCAATGATTATTGCATCCCTTGGTAGATCAGCATCTTTCCACTTTTTTTTCCGGGGGTCTCACCTCAATGCAGCTGCATCTGTCGGTGAGCCAGCGTCTTTCTGCTCAGCGTCCCACCCCTATTTTTCTCCCCCAGGTCCTCACCTCAAGGTCTGATATGCGGCACTAATTAAAGGTGAAAGAAAACGCAGGGAGCAGACGGAGTCAGTCACACCCTTCACAAAAGTAATGGTGAATGCTCATTTATTGAGGGTACACAGGGTTCTTTTATACATATATAATTCTTGAGCATAAGCTGTTCACGTGGCATTTTACTACTTGCTGTTGGCTACCTCCTGGTGTCCACGAGCCTCAGGCGGCTATACTATTGGCTAATGATATGTGCATAAGCATTCCTTTGCAGTTACTTGTTTTCAACTTATCTGAGGGAAAATGCTGGTTCTCAGGCCCATCATCCTTGTCAGTTGCTAGGAAACCCAGAGCTTTCCCAAACTGTGAGGCCTCTCTCTCAGTTTTTTGTTCCGAGATTCAGGTGGTTTTAGAGTCTGTTTGCCTTCTGCAAAGCACTGAGCCAGATGCAACAAAGAGACGGAGTCTTCAGGTTCTGATTTTTCAAGGCTGTGCACTTTGTTTATTGTTTTTTATCTTACAATTTTCTCAGTGCCTAACTAAGGTCTGTGCAGCTGCTCGGGCATCTGGAGGCTCCTCCCAGACTGGGCTGCAGTGTTATCTTTTATACTAATTGTTACGTGTTCTTTATTTATCATTATTTGCCAATACCTATCATTTGTACTAAAAAGGTCATCCCTACTTTGACCCAATCTCTTTAGACTACTTTTTGCCACCATCACTACAGAAAATGGAGTGAGGGAAGAAGAAAGAAGAAGCAGGAGACAATGCCC
>NW_026690576.1:0-15490 GCF_015227805.2 Hirundo rustica | reverse complement strand
TCTATTAATAGCAGTTGAATAAAATACACTCGCTCATCTTTTCCACTCACTCCTTGAATGACTAATGATCTTTTTGATAATTCCCCCCCTCAGGTATAAAATTTAAAGTGGATTGAGAAGCTCCTGTATCTACCAGAAAACACATTTCCTCTCGATCTGGACCCACCTTAAAAGTTATCAAGGGCTTCTGAGTGGTGGGTCCTTGATATAATGGGAGCCCCTGACACCCCTAACAATCCATTTCCATTATCCTCTGGATTTCCTCCTCCTGAGGGTCCAGCTGTTTCTGCGGACACTCCCTTTTCCAGTGCCCTTCTGCCCAGCAGATAGCACACTGGTTCCTTCCCAACCGCTCTTTGGGTCAGCTCTCCCCTGCCGAGGAGGGAATGAATGCCTCTGCCACTTCCCTGTGGCCGACCCCGTCCCCTCTGTCCAAGGGGACCCCTTGGACCCTGCGGTTTATTCTTCTGTGGCTGCAAAAACTCTGCCATCATCTTTGCCTTAGCCTTTACCTTTTCCTCATCCCTCCTTACATATATCTGCTGTGTTTTTCTAACTAGTTCTTCTAGAGGCTTGTTCTGCTACTCTTCATCTTTCTGTACCCCTTTCCGTATGTCAGGCCAGGCCTTTGTAACAAATTGTACCTTCAACAGTGTGTCAAAGGCTGGTCCCTCCGGATCCATCCCCCGTGTTTCCACAAGGCCTCTCTAATCCTCTCTAACCAACGAGAGGGGCTTTCATGTTTCTCCTGTTCTAAGGACATAGCCTCAGCTCTGTTGTTAGTTCTGGGAACTGCTGATTTAATTGCCCTAATTAAATAAACATGGTAATTGCAGAGGTGAGCCAAACTGGTCTCCTCATTCAGGTTCCACTGGGGGCCCACTTGGGGGATGGCATCATTCACTGTAGATACATTAGGTCCAGCCCCCGCTGCTGCTTGTGGATGTTCATCCTCCCACAGCTGCCGAGCTTTCTGCAAAATCATTCATTTATCTGATGACCCAAACAAAATCCCCAGGAGAAAATCCCTATCCTTCCATGTATAATCCGCGTTTCCTAAATATTCTTTCTTTCCCCCCAGCCCTATGGGATCACCCAAATATGGGAGTAATTCTTTTTTCAACCCCCTTATATCGTGGGTAGTAAGTGGTACAATTACAAACCCAAACCCTCCCCCCTGACCCCCCAAAGGAACTTGCTGGACTGGCATCTGGCATAACCCTGTCTCTTGGGTCCGGGGGGCTTCTGATGTGCTCAATTGATTTCCTCTTCTAGTTCTACGTGGTGGTATGATAGGCTGCTCCCTTCCCCCTACACCATTATTATTCTCAGGTGGGGCTGTAGGAACAACATTCCCCTGATCCCTTTTCTCTGGGAGTTGAGGATACAGGGGACCTGCAGCTGGTCCTGGTTAAGCTGGCAACAGTGGAGGACAAGACAGGGGAAAGTACTGAAGAACATCCCAATTCTCACCAATTCCCATTTCCTCCTTTTTTTTTTCTCCCTTTTTCTTTAACACATACATTTCTTTTGTTGCTTGTTTAAACCATATCAATCCACATTCTCTTTCAAACTATCTTTACCAATTCTCCTCTAAATACTTTAACAAAATTCTACACAAACGAATTCTATCTGTTCCATAAGGTGGCCACATAAGCCCCTTCGGCAACTTATACTCGGGCCACACAAAATAACAATATTTTACCATCATCTCCATAGTTGTCTCTGGGTGAATGCATAGTCTGTCCCAAGACCTCAGCATTCTCCCCAAGGGACTCTGCGGGGGTATTATGGGATAGTCATCCCTTTTGCCGGGGCCCCTTCCCAGCTTTACCCTAGCAACCTTCCATGGGTGCTGTGTTTTACCTGTGCTGCCCTCCATGGGTGCAGTGTTTCACCTGTGCTGCCCTCCATGGGTGCTGTGTTTTACCTGTGCTGCCCTCCATGGGTGCTGTGTCTCACCTGTGCTATCCTCCATGGGTGCTGTGTTTTACCTGTACTGCCCTCCATGGGTGCTGTGTTTTACCTGTGCTGCCCTCCATGGGTGCTGTGTTTCACCTGTGCTGCCCTCCATGGGTGCTGTGTTTCACCTGTGCTGCTCTCCATGGGTGCTGTGTTTCACCTGTGCTGCCCTCCATGGGTGCTGTGTTTTACCTGTGCTGCCCTCCATGGGTGCTGTGTTTCACCTGTGCTGCCCTCCATGGGTGCTGTGTTTCACCTGTGCTGCCCTCCATGGGTGCTGTGTCTCACCTGTGCTGCCCTCCATGGGTGCTGTGTTTCACCTGTGCTGCCCTCCATGGGTGCTGTGTTTTACCTGTGCTGCCCTCCATGGGTGCTGTGTTTCACCTGTGCTGCCCTCCATGGGCGCCCTCCCAGGTTTGCTCCCCGAAGATCCCATTTTACTCACCGGTGAGATTTTCAGTGGTCCTTCCCTGCGGACTCTTCACGGACCCCCCTGGTCCGCCACTCGTCTGTCCCTGGACAGTCTCGGGAACCCAATCGATCGCCCGGTGCCGGCCGCCACCAAGGGGAGCTGATCACCGAAACTGGGTGAGGCGCCTTCAGCTCCGCTCGCTGCCTGCCGCCCCGGATGGTGGAAATATCCCGGAAGAGTCCCAAAATTGTTAGGAAAATTAATCCAGGAACACCAGAGGTTTATGTCCAAAAAGGAGACAGAGGAGTCCTTTTACTTTATTTGAATAAAGGGAGAGACCATGGGGCATTTCCCCTGGGGTCTCTCAGTTTTTCGGAGGATGCAGCCTCCTTTTTTATCCTAATTTCCTGGCCGTATTTCTCTCTCTCTTTCCCTATTGGCTGAGGTACTTGAGAGGCACAGAATTCCCAAAATGCCTAAGATTCCCCTTTTAATATATAACCCCCCACTAATTTTTAATTTTTATGGGATTTATGGGTTTTCCTCCATTGTTGCTTTCATCTTTCAATATTCCATTTCATTTACAAACCTATGGTTTGTTTGTAAAGGCAAGTATCTTCTTTTCCATTCATCAATCAGTAGAATCCTTCCCATTGTTTCGCTTATCTCTCAGTGCTAGTTTGATCTACCAGCAGACCCAGGGCTTGTTTGTAAAGACAAATCTTGTCATTCCTCTCAGTGTTTGTGTTCTCCTTTCTCTCGTGCCTCTCTCTGCCTGCTCTGTTTGTCTCTCAGTGTCTCCCTCGACCCAGGGCAGCTCCCACCAATGACCCTGCCCTGATTTAATTCCCAATCCAGGAGCTACAACAAGCATGGATGAAGTTCTGGAGACTGGCAGTGAAACGTCACTGTAGGATCTTGCTGCACTCTGGTTTTGCCCCCTTATTCAGATCTTTGCCTTCAAGGGCTGGAACAGCTTTTCCTTGCTGGGAACTGGAATTCCAGAGTCCTGCAGTATGTGTCATGCAGGAGCAGACAGACCGGGCTCCCACAGACTGGGATCACATGGACTGGGATCCTACAGACTGGGCCTGCACAGACCGGGGCCGAATGGATCAGGAACTTCCAGACTGAGATGATGCAGATTGGGACCTTGTAGACTGGGATTGTACAGGTTGGGCTCACCTGGACTGGGATTGTACAGACTGGGATTGTACGGGTTGGGCTCACATGGGCTGGGATTGTACAGACTGGGATTGTATGGGTTGGGATTACATGGACTGGGATTGTACAGACTGGGATTGTATGGGTTGGGATTACATGGACTGGGATTGTATGGGTTGGGATTACATGGACTGGGATTTTACAGACTGGGATTGTACAGGTTGGGCTCACGTGGACTGGGATTTTACAGACTGGGATTGTACGCACTGGGATCCCATGGACTGGGATTTCACAGGCTGGGACCATCTGGATCAGAACCCTAGAGAATGGGATCATGCAAACTGGGATCATATGGACCAGGATGGTTGCACTGTAACGATGTGAACTGAGGTGTTCCTGCCCTGCCCAGGGATCCCTCGCAGCCCCACCCAGGGGCACGGCCAAATGTTCCATTCCGCTGCTGTGGAACGAACACAGCAGTCCTGGAGCCAATCCTGGAGCAATTCTGGGTCTGATCCTGGTCCCGGTTCTGACCTCGGTGTCAGTCCCGGAACGCTCCTGGTGCTGATTCCAGTCCCGGTGCCGAGCTCGATCCCAGAGCGGTTCTGGTCCCAGTCTCAATCTCGGTCCAGACGCGGTGCCAGTCTCGGTGCTGGTGCCGGTTTCAGTTCCGGTCTCAGTCTGGGTCTGTCTCAGAGCATTCTCAGTCCCAGTGCCAGTGCAGGGCCAGTCTCAGTTCTGGTGTGGTTCTGTTCCCAGTCTTGGTCTCGGTGCCGGTCCCAGAGCAATGCTGCTCTTGGTGCCAGTCTCGGTTCTGGTGTTGATCTCAGTTTTGGTGCTAGATCTGGTGCTGATCCTGGTTTTGGACTCAGTCCCAGAGATTTTAGGCCTGTTTGGGTGATTTTAGGGCAAACTGGGCAGGCTTAGGGTGATTTTTAGGCCTCTTTGGATGATTTTAGGCCAAATCTGCTGGGGTTTAGGGTGCATTTTAGATCCCTTTTGATGATTATAGGCCCATTTGTGTGATTTTAGGCCATTCTGGGCAGGTTTAGGCTGAGGTTTTGAGCCTTTTACTGTGAATTTTAGGCCCATATGGCTGATTTTAGGCCAAACTTGTGGTGTTTGGTATCCATTTGGTGATTTTAGGGTAAGTTGGGCAGTCAGGGTGGATTTTAGATCCCTCTGTAGGATTTTAAGCCCATTTGGGTGGGATTACCCCATGTTTGGGTGAATTTAGGCCAAATGTGCTGGGTTGTAGAATGGACTTTAGGTCCATTTGGGTGCGTTTAGGGAAACATAGTTACTTTCAGCATGGATTTTATGCCCATTTTGGAGGTTGAAGTGTGATGAACCAGTTTGGAGGGTTTTGACCCAGTTTTTGCAGTTTTAGGCCCCTTAGGTCTGATTTGAGACTGCTTTGAATGATTTTAACTTAATTTGGCTGATTTTAGACCAAACTGTGTGGATTTAGGGTAGATTTTAGGGCCCATTGGGTGATTTGACATCAAACATGATTGGTGTTAGGGTGAATTTAGACCTTTTTCGTCAATTTTAGACCCATTTGGGTGATTTTAAGCCAAATTGGGCCCGTTTCCCTCACAGCTACCCCACTTTCATTGACCCCACCCTTAGAGTTTGGGGTTGAGAATGGGGGAGGAGGACGAGGGAAGGAGGAAGAGATAGAGCGGCAGCACGAAGCAGAAGGAGAGGAATGGAGGCAGCAGCGGATCCAGCGCTCCTGGAACTCGCTGCACCCTGGGAATATTGATCCCCCATCCCACAGGTGCCCGTGGAGGAGTTGTTCACCCCAAATATCCTGGGGCGGGGGGGAGCTGGATTTGGGTTTTTGGGGGGAATGTTTGGAGCTTGCAGGGTTCCAAAGCTGATCTGCAGATGCCCCTCAGGGGGACATTGGGACATTGGGCGCTCCCCAGGATGTGTTTTTGGGGGGTCCCAGTGGCAGCAGAGCCCCGGTGGGGGCCGGGGGGATGCGGGTCCCCCCCGTGGTGGGGGTTGGGCTTCCCGGGCCAGGCCCTCCGAGCTCTGCCGGGGCCACGTGGGAACTGCACAGGACTGATGGGGGGACACAGGGTTTGGGGAGCCCAGGGAGAGCCACAGCTTCTCTGAGCGGGACCCCAGAGAGAGGAGAGCCCCAGAACCGGAAAGTGGGGAGCCCGAGATGGGGGGACCCCTGGGATTGCTGGGACCCCAGCAGGGGCTGCGGGGCCTGGAGGGGTGGGATGGCTGGGAAAGGGGTTTGGGGGTCTTGGTGCTGAAAGTGGCTGCTCCCAATATGAGCACCTTATAAAGCCCTGGAAAATTGTTTCAGACTTGCTGGGGTGGTTGGAAGCTGAGCAGGACATGGAGACGGCAGTAAAGATGCTGCAGACACCACCCACAAAAGAGCCCACCAAGGACACGCAGCCAGGCAGAGCAGGTGGTGAAAATCCGAGGGGAAAGCAGCTGTTATTCACTAGAGCTTCCCCACTACCACCTGTGCCAAGCCCATCCTCAGCATGCCCAGGTCCACCCACAACTCAGCTACAGAAACCACCTTTAGGCTCTGCACCCCATAAAGCACCATGGAGAAAATCCCCCGGAAAACCCCAAGATGGTGGAGAGCACTTGGAACGAGGGGCACTCACCCAAGATGGTGCTCGACACATGGTGGGGGATGATCCTGTTCAGGAGGCCAGAACAGAAGCCGGCTGTCCCACCACCAGAGCCAACCAGGCAGCCCCTGAGCCATGTGTAGAGCCACCTGCACCCAGGGACACAAGCTACCACGTACCGCCACATCCACAGTTGGGATTGGAGAAACCTGAGAAACACCGAGGCAGCCAGGGCAGCAGTCAGAACCCGAGAGAATGGGAGACCCGGCCGGCACTGCCGGCACCCCGGGACTGTGGGACATCACATCCTGCCAGCTGTGAGCAGCCCCAGTCATCAACAAAATGCAACAGAGCCACCCACCACCAACAACAAACCGCATTCCCTGGTAACAACAATAGCAATGATATCGATCCCTTCTGTGCAGCCAGAGAGAGCCTGTAAGTGCCTGGGCTGGGGAGGGAGAACGACAAGACAGCCCTTGCTCCCCTGATCCATATAACCCTAGAGGGGACCCTGACAATATCCCAAAATGCTGTTGCTGCCCCGCACCATGTGGCCTCAGGCAGAGCCGAGTGGGGCGGGTGGTTGGGGCTGGGGAGACCCTTCCTAGCGGCGTGCCCCCTCTCAGCCCAGCCTCTGCGAAAGCGCAGCAGCAGCGACAGAGACGGCAAGAGAGGGGAGCGTGCGAAGCCTCAGGCAACTACAAAGCAGAACAGAAGCGGCACCGCGTTCCCTGCCTCCCCCACCACAGCAAAATTCACCCGGTAAAGCGTGGCCAACATCTTGTAAGCTGGGAAAGCCCTACCAGCCACTGCCACCGCTCCCACAACAGCCCCAACTCCCGTCTGCTGCGGGCCCTCGTACGCTGATACTGTACGAGAGAAAAACCTAACTACACGTGATACGGAGGATGTTTATGAATATAAAAACACAAGATTTTAGAAGCAGCTTTTGTTGATTTTGTAGAAGTAGAGAAACAGCTTGTACTGAGAACACATTCGTTATTAAGCCTGGTTGTTAGGTGGTTACTAAGTAGAAGTCATACAGGTAAGATGTATAATGTTGAAACTCAGCAAAGCGGGACCTAGGGATTTGTCACAAATAGACAAAGCAGAACTTTGTGGCTTGAACCCAGCAAAATCAAGCTCCTAATTTTTGGCAAGAGCAAAGTGACCTGAAAAAGAGCCAAACCTCCACAGTGCCTGCCCAGAAGCGAAGATCAACCTGAGGAAGACA
This sequence comes from Hirundo rustica, assembly GCF_015227805.2. NCBI lineage: Eukaryota > Metazoa > Chordata > Aves > Passeriformes > Hirundinidae > Hirundo > Hirundo rustica. The sequence goes on along the minus strand of NW_026690576.1, from coordinate 8,103 downwards.
TCGGCCTTCCTCCCAAGAGCCCAGCTCAGGGGCACCAGGAGCTGTGACAGCTAATTAGAATACAAAGCGAGAGAAGGCAGGGAATGGGTGGGTGGGGAGGTGTGGGTTTGTGGGATCAATGTGTATTTAAACCTGGACCTTGCTCTGACCAGGTACGCACGGTTTGGAGGAGACATCCCCCCGTGTGTCCCAGCTGGACAGAAAACATACCTGCTGTACAATTTCTAATTGTAAAGTCCTTATTCTACGCTTCCCACGAGTAACCCCATCCTGAGGGGGCCCCGAGCAGCGCCGCGCCCCCCACACCGGGACCGGAGAGCAGAGCATGGGCAGGATGGCCGCGGGGAGCGGCGGGCGTCCCTCCCAGCCACGCCTGCCACAGCCCACTGCCCCTGGGAATGCAGATGATCCACAGTCAGAAAAAACCCAGAAAGGACTCACCACAAAATTATGCTTTCAACAATCGGACACAACAAATAGTCACCATTAAAACAAATATCCATTCTAATACTGTTTTTAAATACTCTCAACAGTTTAGTCCTAACTGTAGTAAACTCTCTTCTTTTCAGGTGTGCATTGAAGTTACAATATAATGCAATGTGATATTCAAAAATTTGGTTTAATTTGAACATTTTTTCTGTGTAAAACTCATAATCATTTACATGCTGTTTTTACCCTCCAATGAAAAAGGCAAGCACTAAGATATTTATTTTTCTCTTACAAAAATCCTACCATTTCAGTTACAGCATTTCAACAAAGCATTTTCATGCTAAAAATTACTAACAGCCACCTTTCAGATGTCACTCATGCCAACTCCTCTTAAAATCAACAGCAATTTTCTAAAACTAAAAGCAAGACACTTGGACGAACTGATTCAGATAACAGGAGTTAAACCTTCTTTCCTCTCAGATAAACATGAAAAGCCTCATCCAGAAGAGGCTCTTCAAGCCCTCACTGTGATAAAGAGGCCCTGCAGCAGCAGCAGACCCTGAGTGATGGTAAAACATATAGGCAGTTTAAAGTTTCTCCTTATTCCTTTTGCTCCAAAACACACATTTTGTTCCTGTTCTAGTTGTTCAACAAAGAAAGGTGAAAAGGTGTGGGGTGGGTGTACAACCCCCTCAAGAGTCTTGGCTGCTCTCATGTTCTTCTGTTTTTCTAAGTAAAAGATTGTCAGTAGGAAGACAATTTAGCCACCACCTTATGTAAACTCCAGGATCCAAACCTTTGGGAGACATCAGAGGCGGAAAGATGTGTGTTTTGATTGAAATGGTTTTTAGTAAAATTGTTTACTGTTTTCTAGTGTTAAGTTGGAACTTGTAACTTCTGAGCAATTAACCTGTGACATGCTAGCCTGGCAAATTGTGATATTGGTGGATTTCACCCAACACCTCCTGGACGTGGATGCTGCAGCTCCAACAATACATGAGACACATCACCGGTTAGGAAAGCTGAGTTTATCAAAGTGAGTAAAAAGCCTCATTCAAATTAAATTCATACTGTCTTTGTTGTCCTACCTGCAAGGCGGCTGCAAGAAGGATAACAAAGAACACTTACTTTTAAAATTATAACTGAAAGAGTGATTTGTCATAGCTCATCTATTAGCTAGACAAGATAAATGTGGTCCTAGCAGACCCAACTCGGCTGACCTGGCTTGTTCCAGAAGTCCCAAGGTGAATGGGAGAGCTCGTGCAGACACCTCAAGCAGTCACAGGCAGTGCAGAGAGCAGACATATCGCTGGTCAAGGAGCTGGGCAGGGCTGAGACCCAGACCTACGAGTGTCTGCAACCGGCAGTTTTGAACCTCCTGTATAAGGGATTTCTGAACAATAAATATGCTGTTTGTCTCATGATCAAGAGGTCTCGAGTCATGGTTTCTGTCACCCTACCCAAAACCTCCTCACATTACAGTGGGATTCAGCCCTTTTGGGTTAAAATTGAGTTGTTCAGAGTGGGATTTGAGTGGTTTTGATGTGACAGATTGATCCCTCCTGGCTTTTGGAGTGCAAAGAGATGGAGAACACTGCATCAAATCCCCCAGGATGACACAAATCCTGCAGAATATGGCCCCAAATCCTAAATTCCCCCTCAAATACCTGTGTAATGGTGGGATCTAGACATCTGTGGACAATTTCTTTCTTTTCAACCCTGTTCTGGCTGGTTTTAAGGCATGAAGATGAATCAGAAGAAAATGAAGGCCAAACCAAAAGGATCAGCAGCCAGGTGTCTTCCCAACACGGATCACAGGGAATGTGGGTCACCAGGGCACAACGTGGGTCCTCCAGTGGGGGATGCAGCTGGAGCAGCACACAAAGCTCTTCCTGCACTGGGGGCACTCACAGGGCTTCCCTTAGAGGTGTCTCTCTTGGTGTTGGGTCAAGGCTGAGCCCTGTGAGAAGCTCTTCCCACACTGGGGACACTCATAGGGCCTCTCCCTGCTGTGCATGTGCTGGTGCCTGACGAGGGTGGAGTTCTGCTTGAAGCCCTGCCCGCAGTCAGGGCAGTGGAAGGGCCTCTCTCTGTGAATCCACTGGTGAAGGAGGAGACTGCTGCTGATCCAAAATCCCTTCCCACACTCGGAACATTTGTAGGGCCTCTCCCCGGTGTGGATCGTTTGGTGGACAATAAGGCTGGAGCTCTGGCTGAAGCTTTTGCCACATTCCCCACACTTGTACGGCTTCTCCCCAGTGTGGATGTTCTGGTGCTGGGTCAGGTTGAAGCTGCTTCTGAAGCTCATCTCACATTCCCCACACTTGTAGGGTCATTCCCCAGTGTGAATCCTCTGGTGATGGATCAGGATGAACCTCTTGCTGAAGCTCTTTCAACACTCCAATGACTTTTAGGGATTCTCCCCATCATGAAGCTGCGCATGGACCTCCAGGTCTGAGCTCTGGCTCCATCTCTGGCCGCCTTCCTGGCACAGGGTGGCTCTTTCCTCCTCAGATCCTTGTGATCTGCTTTTGCAGTCTCTTCTCACCAGGGATCACCAGGACTTTTCCTCCCCATTGGATTCCTGCCCCGTGGAGCTGCTCAAAACGGCCTCTTCCATGAGGATCTGCCGTGGGGATTTGTCCTCCCTGGTCTCCATGCTCAGCTCCTTGTCTGGCGGGAGGAAGGACAAGGAGAGGATGGGATTTGCCTCCGTGCCAGAGGGAAGGGGAAGGAGATCCCCTCAGTGCATCCCCGGCAGGACGGCGTCGGCTGCGGGGTTGTCCTGGTCAGTTTCACGACTGGGTGTGGCTCTGGACAATTCCCTTGGAGCGTCTCCAAGGCATGGAACGTTGGAGCTGCCCCCAGCTGTGGTGTCCCTGAGAGGGGAACCTTGGAGCTGCCAGCACGGTGATGTCCCCGAGAGGGGAACGCTGGGGCTGTGCCACTCCTGGCCCGGCCCCAAGAGCTCTGGCAGCACCTGGAGGAGACACCAAGGCTGAGCTGGGAGGGAGGCAGCAGGATCATGGAGTGCAGGCCCCTGCCCTGCACAGACAGGCCAAGAGTGGCAGCCTGGGCATCCCCGGGAGCGGTGTGCAAAGGCTCCTGGAGCTGCTGCAGCCTCGGAGCTGTGAGCATTGCAGTGGCTGCAGAGCTCTGGGGAAAGGCCCCGGCCCTGGCTTGGGGCTCAGCCGGTGGCCCAGGGAGCAAATGAACTTGCAGCTTGTGGCCCAGAGCAGGGAAGAGCAGGGGCAGTGCTGGCTGGGAGAGCCTCTGGGCAAGGGCCTGCAGCACCAGGACACAGGCCTACCTCAGTTCCTGGGTATTTATTCGTCTTAGTTGTCTCTTTTCAAGATTTCCTTGAAGATTAATGGGGCTGGCTTCCATCCCTTTCCGTGTGCTTCTTGTCATCCCATTCACTCTTTGCTTTTCATGTGCTTTCAAAATTTTCCCTTTTTCTTTTTGAGCTGGCATGTCTTCAATTTCTTTTCCTCTCCTTCTTATATTTGACCTTCCTGCATGATTTCAGCATTTGAACTGCAGTACATTTGGAGAGTGTTGGTCCTTTTCACTGCCCCTCATTTCATCTCATTCCATTTGGTGTCAATCCAGCCGGTTCCATATTTTCTTGGTTGTTTTCTTTGCACTGTTTCTCATCATATCTCCTTTCCTGAGTGTTCGACTTTGTTCTTTGTTTACAAGATTTCATTCCCTTTCCCGAAAGGAAGACATTCCTTAAAGAAGTGGGAAGGACATCTTGTAATTCCAATGAAGATTAATTGGGCAGGCTCCCATTCCTTTCCCCACACCCTAAGACCCATGACCCATAAGCAGCTTGGGAAACTGCTCCTGGGAGGGTCACAAAGGCAGGTTTCTCCAGGCGGTTGTTTTTGTGACAGTTTAAAACCCACAAGAGAACTGTTCTAAGTTGTCAGTGGGATCCATGACTCTAGAAGAGACTCTTCCCCTAAGAATTGATAAAAGACTATTGTCAGATAATGAAACTGACTGAAAATTACAAGTTTTGTCTCTTTATGTTGTTTTGTAAGAAAGTGAACAGTTTGTAAGGGGAGGGGAGAGTGTTTTTGAAGTTTCATTCTATTTTAGTTTTTTTTTTCCAACTTTCTTTTTTTTCTATTTTTTAGTGCACGTTAATAAACTATTTGTTAATTTTAAGGTTGAACCTGCTTTGTTTTCTCCTAGTCTCTCTCCCACAGAAACAGTAAGTACCAAGACCAAAATTTAGTGAACGTGAAACCACTACATTAATTGGTGTTTCCACCCAGTTTGAAATTAAAACTATGACAGCTTGCATGTCTTCAATCTCTTTTCCTCTCCTTCTTCTATTTCCGCTTCTTGCCTGATTTCAGCATTTGAATTGGCGTCCTTTTGGCAAATGTTGGTCCTTTTCACTTCCCCTCATTTCATCCCAGTCCATTTGGTCTCAGCCCCACCTTTTCTGAATTTCCTCAGTTGTTTTCATTCGCACTGTTTTTCATCATATCCCCTTCCCTGAGTGTTCGACTTTGTTCTCTGTTTTCAAGATTTCATTCCCTTTCCCGAAAAGAAGACTTTCCTTACAGAAGAGGGAATGAAATCTTGCTATTTCAATGAAGATTTATTGGGCAGATTTCTGTCCCCTTTCCTGCACTTCTTGTCATCCCATTCACTCTTTGCTTTTCACGAGCTTTCAAAATATTCCCTTTTTCATTTTAAGCTTGCATGTCTTCAGCCTCTTTTCCTCTCCTTTTATTTCCCTTCCTTGCCTGATTTCAGCCTTTGAATTGGAGTACTTTTGGCAAGTGTTGGTCCGTTTCACTGCCCTTCATTTCATCCCAGTCCATTTGGTCTCAATCCCTCCTGTTCCGAATTTTCTCGGTTGTTTTCATTCTCAGTGTTTCTCATCATATCTCCTTTCCTGAGTGTTCGACTTTGTTCTCTGTTTTCAAGATTTCCTTCCCTTTCCCGAAAGGAAGACTTTCCTTAAAGAAGAGGGAAGGACATCTTGCAATTCCAATGAAGATTAATTGGGCAGGCTCCCATTCCTTTCCCTGCACTTCTTGTCATCCCATTCACTCTTTGCTTTTCCCGTGCTTTCCAAATTTTCCCTTTCTCATTTTAAGCTTCCATGTCTTCAATTCCTTTTCCTCTCCTTATTCATTTACATTTCTTGCCTGACTGCAGCCTTTGAATTGGCGTACTTTTGGCAAGTGTGTGTCCTTTTCAGTGCCCCTCATTTTGTCTCAATCCCATTGGTCTAACCTCTCCAGTTCCATATTTTCTCCATTGTTTTCATTCCCACAGTTCCTCATCATATCTCCTTTCTTGAGCATCTGCTCGACTTTGTTCCCTCTTTTCAAGATTTCAATGAAGATTAACTGGACGGGCTTCAACCCCTTTCCCTTCATGTCTTGTCATGACATTCAATTGTTGCTTTTCACCTGCTTTCAAATTTTTCACTTCTTCAATTTAAGCTTGCATGTCTTCAATTTCTTTTCCTCTCCTTCTTTGATTTACCTTTCTTGCCTGATGTCAGCATTTGAATTGGTGTACTTTTGGCAAGTCTTGGTCCTTTTCACTACCCCTCATTTCATTCCAGTCTATTTGGTTGCAATCCCTCCAGTTCCAAATTTTCTAAGCTGTTTTCATTCTTACAGTTTCTCATCACTTCTCCTTTCCTGAGGGTTTGTTCGACTTTGTTCTCTGTTTTCAAGATTTCATTTCCTTTTCCAAAAGGAAGACTTTGTTTTCATGAAAGGGAATGAAATTTTGTGATTTCAATGAAGATTAATTGGCCAAGCTTCCCTCCCTTTCCCTGCACTTCTTCATGTCACATTCTCTCTTTGCTTTTGGAGTGCTTTCAAAATTTCCCTACTTTCGTCTTATACTTGAGTTCTTCAAATCGTTTCCCTCTCCTTCTCTTATTGACATTTCTTGCCTGATTGCAGCATTTGAATTTGGCAAGTGTTGGTCAGTTTCACTTCCCCTCAATTCATCCCAGTCCATTTGGTGTCAATCCCTCTGGTTCCATATTTTCTCAGTTGTTTACATTCGCACTTTTTTAATCATATCTCTTTTTTTGAATGTTTGACTTTGTTCTCTGTTTGCAAGATTTCATTCCCTTTCCCGAAAAGAAGACTTTCCTTATGGAAGGCGGAATGAAATCTTGCCATTTCAATGAAGATGAATTGGGCAGGCTTCCATCCCTTTCCCTGCACTTCTTTTCATCCCATTCACACTTTGCTTTCCACGTGCTTTCAAAATTTTCACTTTTTCATTTTAATCTTGCATGTCTTCAATTCCTTCTCCTCTCCTTCTTTGATTTCCCTTTCTTGCCTGATGACAGCCTTTGAATTGGAGTAATTTTGGCAAGTGTTGGTCTGTTTCACTGCCCCTCATTTCATCCCAGTCCATTTGGTCTCAATATCTCCTGTTCCAACTTTTCTCGGTTGTTTTCATTCGCACTCTTTCTCATCATATGTCCTGTCCTGAGCGTTTGTTCAACTTTGTTCTCCGTTTTCAAGATTTCAGTCCCTTTCTGAAAGGAAGACTTTCTTTTTGGGAAAGGGAATGAAATCTTGCAATTTCAATGAAGGTGAATTGGCCAAGCTTCTGTCCCTTTCCCTGCACTTCTTGTCCCCTTCTTTCTTTGCTTTTCACGTGCTTTCACAATTTTCTCATTTTTCATTTCAATCTTGCATGTCTTCAATTCCTTTTCCTCTCCTTTTTCATTTTCCTTTCTTGCCTGATTGTAGCATTTGAATTGGCGTATTTTGACAAGTATTTGTCTTTTTCAGTGCCTTTCAATTCATACCAGTTTATTTGGCCTCAATCCCTCTGGTCCCAACTTTTCTCGGTTGTTTTCATTCTCACTGTTTCTCATCACTACTCCTTTCCTGAGGGTTTGTTCGACTTTGTTCTCTGTTTTCAAGATTTCCTTTTCCAAAAGGAGGACTTCCTTTCGGAAAAGGGAATGAAATCTCGCGATTTCAGTGAAGGTTAATTCGGCAGGCTTCTTTCCATTTCCCTGCACTTCTTCATGTTGCATTCTCTCTTTGCTTTTGAAGTACTTTCAAAATTTCTCTATTTTCATTTTAAACCTGAGTTCTTCAATTCAGTTTCTTCTCCTTCTTTTATTTACTTTTCTTGCCTGATTGCAGCATTTGAATTTGCCAAGTGTTGGTCTTCTTCACTTCCCCTCATTGCATCTCAGTCCACTTGGTCTCAATCAATTCTTTATCAAATTTTCTTGACTGTTTCCATTCCCAATCTTTTTTGTCATATCTATATTCCTGAGTGTTTGTTAGTCTTAGTTCTCTATTTTCAAGACTTCAGTGAAGTTTAATTAGCAGGCTTCCATCCCTTTCTTGCCTGATTGCAGCATTTGAAATGGCGTACTTTTGGAAAGTATTTCTCCTCTTCTCTGCCTCTCATTTCATCTCAGACCATTTGGCCTCAATCCTTCTGGTTCCAGATTTTCTCGGTTGTTTTCTTTTGCACAGTTTCTCATCACCTCTCCTTTCCTGAGCATTTGTTTGACTTTGTTTTCTGTTTTCAAGATTTCATTGCCTTTCCCGAAAAGAAGACTTTCCTTTCAGAAGAGACAATGGAATCTTGCCATTTCAATGAAGATTAATTGGGCAGATTTCTGTCTCTTTCCCTGCACTTCTTGTC